>NC_084585.2:22296611-22556611 GCF_033978685.3 Nerophis lumbriciformis
TCCACTTAATTTCTGTAGGCAGACTCATCCCTCCCAGAAATGAGTCCCACTACTGTGGTGTCGTCTGCAAATTTAATAGTGGTGTTGCTGGCATGAGCAGGGGTGTAGTCATGAGTGTAGAGGGCGTAGAGTAGGGGGCTTAGCACGCAGCCCTGGGGGGAGCCGGTGCTGATGCTGATGGATGTTGAGAGGTGGGAGCCTACTAACACAACATAAACACAACAGAACAAATACCCAGAACACCTTGCAGCCCTAACTCGGGGCGGGGCGGGGTTTGGTGGTAAGGGGGTGGGGGGCTTGTATATTGTAGCCCGGAAGAGTTAGGGCTGCATGGGATTCTGGGTATTTGTTCTGTTGTGTTTATGTTGTGTTACGGTGCGGATGTTCTCCCGAAATGTGTTTGTCATTCTTGTTTGGTGTGGGTTCACATTGTGGCGCATATTTGTAACAGTATTAAAGTTGTTTATACGGCCACCCTCAGTGTGACCTGTGTGGCTGTTGATCAAGTATGTCTTGCAGTCACTTACGTGTGTCTACAGAAGCCAAATACAACATGTGACTGGGCTGGCACGCTGTTTGTACAGGCTGTAGAGGACGCTAAAGGCAGTCCCGTCACGGCACGCCCTTAATATTGTTGTCTGACTGAAATTCGGGAGTCTCCCGGAAAAATCAAGAGGGTTTACAAGTATGATGCTGTCAAGCGCCATTCATATAAAACTCGCGGCCAATTGCGGCCCGCGAGACGTTATTTTGCGGCCCGCACCTTAATATGAAAATTTAATGTTAGTGCGGCCCGCAAAATAACGTCTCGTGTTTGAGACCCCTGCTTTAAGCCAATATAGTAATGCTGCTTGAGGCTGAGCCAATCTGAGCCACGATACTGAAAAGTGCGCTCTGATTAGTTTAGTCCCATCGCGTGGCCAATACTATTGTGTATTGACATTTTTAGATCATTTACGATTTTTTATGCTTGATTTAGGCCGAAAATATGTGGAATATGCTTTTTTTCTAAGAAGAAGAAAATGTGTTAAATGAAAGGTTTTTCAACCCATAGCAGTTTGTTGACATGGTTTTCTAGGTTTTTTGTGTTTTCATTAGGGCTCTCAAAAATAATGAGTTAAAGGTTGTTTGCAACATTTACAGAAATGCCTCGGGCGGTAACTTTCCAATGACGTAATCACGTATGTAACACATGCACATTAGCTTTAGGTGTTGTTAGCTACTTGGATAACTAGTGTTAGCTGTCATTGATAGTGTATTTTATCATAACAACATAACTGCAAATTGTTCATTGTTTCTCTTGGATTGCTTTTGTATGTGTGCAAGTACGCGTTGACTAGACAGGGTTTACCGGCATTTTATTTGTGCCGGTAAAACATTTTATTGCAGAAACTTTGTAATTGTGAAAAATATAGACGATTGTCAAACAAATTTGTTCTGTTAAATCTCTAAATGGAAAATTAGCAAGGCGGTGTTGTTCTTGTTATATTTTTTGCTTTGAAAAAAGTTACTGTGAGGAAGTTACAAACAGCACTTTTAACTCATGTTATTAACAATTTATTGCATTAATAATGTATGCATACAGATTAATCACAGAATATATTTTGTCGTACATGATCTTTTTTTTAAAAACCTAATTTTCATTGGTGATTTTAGACAGAATAAATATATATAGATTCGATTGAAAATAGAAATAATGATAACATATAAACAAAAAAAACATGCCCATGAGAGCATACATTATTTTATTGAATTTGTATTACCTTTCCAGTAGGCTTCTTTCCCAATCTGGTTTAAAAATAATTTGCCATGGAGTAAAGTGAGAGACATATTTATTTATAGTAATAGGCATGTTTATTTTATGACCACAAGAGGACAATGATGCTTAATGACTTTCATTACTGTATCTTTTTTTTGCATTTACAGTATATACAATTTAATTTAAAGGCCAAATGCAGCAATTTACCAGTGAAATGGAAAAATGGAGGAAGAGGACTCACCATAGAAGGTTAGGTATCCAAAAAGAGCAGCCAGGAAATACATGATGTACATGACTGCAATGGAGATATTGGCCACATGCTGCATCTTTTTCTTTGTGGGGCTAAAACAATAAGATATTACTACACACACAACAAAACACATGTAAAATGTAATTCACAGTCATTTTAGGAAGCAAACATTCTGCTACGTCTTTCAAGGAGTGCGGAATAATTCCCAAAAAGTTGCAAAGAGTGCAGGGGTCAGCCAAAACACAAAAAGCACATACTTGCGTAGCTCTGTGTAGATGGGCAGGACCTCAGGGTGGCACACAAAGGCAAAGGCCAGGATGGGGATGGTATAGGCAGTCTGAAAATTAACCCCAAAAGGTCACAATAGATACAGCAACGCCATCCCAGACGTCTTTATTGGCGGTTTGTTAGTCTGTCAGACAAGTGACAGAGAGCTGATTGTTTCTCCTGCGGTTAATTTGCCCTAAGCGTAAACCAGTCAGGGGGTTTTGCATTGAAGCTGCTAAGCACCAGAATTCCTTAGGGTTGCTGATAATTAATAGGAGCTTGTAAAATTGATATTTGCTAAAGGAAAAATGTAATGTGAATGATGAGGGATATTGTCTCGGAGCTGAAATCTTGCATTATAGAAAGAAAGCACGGTCTACTAACTCAAATTCCTCGCTTGTTAAACAGTGTTAATTTTGACAGCTGTTTTTAATTTAGTTTTAGTTGGTCTTTTGACGAAAATGTATTTTAGTTTTAGTCATATTTTAATCCTCTAAATTAATTTAGTTTTAGTCCACTTTTAGTCGACGAAATTCCTCAACATTTTAGGCGGCTAAAACTACAGTAAATTCCGTCGACTAAAATATAAAGTATAGCGGACAACAAATCTTTGAAGTTGTCTTGAAAGCACTTTTATCAATTATTGTTGCAGAGCATCTCAAAAACTCAATTCACAACAAGAAATGCACTCCATGAATATTTTAAAGTACATTTCACACTAAACCTTAGTCCGTGTTATTGTTTTAGCTGAAATTTTGCATTTTTTTCAAATGTTGAATGTGACCAAAATGTTACCAAAAATGGTCACATGAGGAAACTAGTTTTATTCTAGATTAGCGGGCAAGCTCACCTTTGCGTACAACAAAAGTATTGGTAGCATAAGCAGTCTTGCTCTTCTCTACTGTCTTTAATAGTAAAAGTAATCCAGTACAGTATGAGTCATTCAAAAATATTAGTTAATGCCTATTTACTGTTGCGAAGATGTTTGTATGATTAACCTGCAGAAGATGCTTCAAGATGGTTGTATTTTTACCAGAGAAAATGAAGCCACAGGGTTTACAATGTGTCTTGTTGTCTGCCTTGCAAAGGTAAAATGTGTTCGTACGTCTTCTCCATCTTCCAGGGTTAGAAGACATATTGTAACGATGTCTATAATAATATAAAGGCATGAGTAGGTTCTTCTTCCTGAAGAAGATTATGTCCTTTAATGTGTACAGCAAGCTGTTTGAGATGTTTTTCTGTTGTTGCCAGTGCCTTGTACTTTGCAGTGGTTTGTTGGGGGAACAGCACCAGCAAAAGGGACTTAAACTGGATCAACAAACTGATCCGGAAAACCGGCCAATCTATTGGCACGCAGTTGGAGGAGTTTGGGTCAGTGAAGGACAGGAGGACACTGGACAATCCTGCCTACCCACCCCACCAGGACAGCAGAGCACAAACTCCAACAGGCTCCTTCAGCTTCGTTGCCACACAGTGCGATTTAGGAACTCATTCATTCCACACTCCATCCAGCTGTATAATCACTCAACATACAGCAATAGATATTTGTCTATTACCTGACCGCTTCTATGTTAGCTACCTCTCTTTGTTTATAATGTATATTTTCTGCTGGATCTACTCTCTATTTTATGCTGCCATTTTTTTGCTGCAGCTGTTACATATACTGTAATATTGTACATGGTAATTGGGATTTGTTATATATTGTATATATTATATAAAAATAAAATATAATATAATAATTTACAATATCAGTATATATTATATACTGTATATATAATATGTAAATATTACATATATGTTATATTTTATATTGCCACTATGGTATATTTTTTATCTACTTTATACCTTTTGTTTTCGCCCTCTTTTTGTGCCCTTGTGTGCATGATCCTTTCCATCCTTATCCTTTCCATCCTTTGTAACTGAGCTACTGTGTGGAACAATTTCATTTGTGGATCAATACAGTTTGTCTACGTCTAAGTCTAACAATACAGAATAGGGATTAACAATATGAGAATTTCATATCACGGTTGATGTGACCAAAATTGTCATGGTTATCATTATTATTGTGGAATGTGCTCAAAAAGCTGTTTAAACATAACTAAAATAGACACACTGGTAGAAAAAAAACACTATTTTGCAGAGGTGGGACCAAGTCATTGTTTTGCAAGTCACAAGTAAGTCTCACGTTTTTTCCCTCAAGTCCCGAGTCAAGTCCCGAGTCAAATGATAAATGATAAATGGGTTATAGCGCTTTTCTACCTTCAAGGTACTCAAAGCGCTTTGACGGTATTTCCACATTCACCCATTCACACACACATTCACACACTGATGGCGGGAGCTGCCATGCAAGGCGCTAACCAGCACCCATCAGGAGCAAGGGTGAAGTGTCTTGCCCAAGGACACAACGGAAGGTGGGGATTGAACCCCAGTAACCAGCAACCCTCCGATTACTGGCACGGCCACTCTACCAACCTCGCCACGCCGTCCCCAAAGTCAAGACTGGAAAGTCACAAGTCAAGTCCCAAGTCCTGCGTTTTGAGTTTCGAGTCCTTTCAAGTCCTTTTAACCACAGACTAATATATTTATACAGATTGTGTATGCTTTTAAAACGCTGTATTTATTTATTAAAACAATAGCATTTGAAATTGCAGGAAAAAAAATAGTGCTGACATTGCACTTCATAATAGCACTATTAACCAGTCATTTTAAACATTTAACTCATTGCTTTACAGAATAAACACATTTGAAAAAACAAGTGCAACTGTACTTATTTGCACAAAAGTGTTAACATTGTATTTCCATGGCATATTGCATTGTAACTGTTCCTCAGCAGTTTCTATCCTGTTCTTACCTTATCTTATTGATCTCATCTCATACTGTATGTGTTTATGTGTGCGTGCACATGAGAAACATTACAAATACATGAACATAACAATAAACAGAGTTGTACTTTTTAGATGTCAGGGCCCTATGTAATATGTACACATATTCTTAATATAGTATACATTTTAACTGACCTTTATTTGACTATGTTTGTCTTTTTGTAGGTGGCTAAAATATTCGGTGCTGCTGACCGCCGCCTAACATTACGTTACTGTGTGTGATACATTGACTAACGTAGCGTTATGTATAGGTACCTCATGCAACCCTGCTTAAAAAAAATCACTTGACAAAAAGTATGAATATGGTAGCGAACTGCAGTGGACGCAAAAGATGTTTGCAATGACGTTTTAACCCTAGACATCTTATAAGTAGACGCAGCATTGGCTGCTGTGACGCGAGCAATACGGCCGCAATCTTGAAGTGGTGATGAGGAGCCGTCGAGCAGCCTCAACTGACAGTTGACAGGTAGAAAACAGAGATGGTGTTCAACGTTTTCTTACTCAAATGAGCGGACTGTTGAGAATAGGAATCTGAGGATTACTTTTCACAAGTAAGATTTAACATTAACGTACTATTGGTTGTATTTTGTGAAAATAATATTATCACAGAGTTGAGAAGGAGCAAATATCTTCAATATTTCTATGTGAAAATCACAAAGAAATCTTCTGGGGGAGGATGACGCCCCTACAGGGGTTTGGTTTACAAACTTTCAGCCCCACCTAAAACAAAATTCACCAGCCGCCACTTATTATGATGCATTCTCATTTTAGGCAAAGTATAAGACAATAAATAATTTCTTAACAGTATAATTGTAACCATGGATAAGTCTTCAAGTAACAATATTCAAATACTAACATTGTTGGGTAAGACAGAATTTGGTTTTATTCTGAATCCAGTGAAACAGTGGTTTAGGCTGATATAAAGACTTTCAGGTGTTTATATATGTTTATGTTTCGGTATTTGGCAGACGCTTTTTCCAAAGTGACATACATAAAAAAAACATATAAAACAATCACTGTAAACATTATCATTTAAGGGAAGAATGTAATACAAAATATCAATACAAAGTGTCAAGACAGAATAAACTCTCTGCTGCTGCAGCAACAGAGATACAGTCTATAGGTCCCTAATATATATATAGATATCTAATGTATTCATACATTGTTTATGTAGGATATACGCATGTATATATGACCTAATCATATTGTTTATTCAACTTAAAAATAGCTGACCGTTTTTTTCCCCCTTCTCTGGGATTAAATTCCTAGTTTTGATCTCGGACGTTTGGTCACTTATAGTATATAAGAATATTCTATTACTGTTAAGCAAACTATGAATAATAAAACATGTGTCCTTTAACATAGCTACACGTATGACAAAAAAAACGCGTGCAAATCAGTGGGATTCAGTGAGGTAAGATGACTTAAATGCGCTGACAGTTCATTGCACTGAGTGGAGCGGATCACCACTCCAAGATGGCGGCTCCGCGTCTCGCCAGCGCCAGTAGGCAGTCGCGCTCAATGCTGCGTACCCTTATAAGATGTCTATGGTTATAAAGTTAGCAGTGAGTTTACAGCCTCACTGATTTAACTACACAGCAAATTACTTAGCCAATAAACATTAGCTTACATTCAAAATTTACCCTTCTTTGTGCAACTTCAAATGTCGAACGAAGTAGGAAGTTGTTGCGTCTCCGTCTGTAATCTTCGAACTGCATGTTTTGCATACTGCAATTCGTTTTTTGTTGACCAAGTCGTAGTTTTAATACCCGAACGAAACTATCTGTGGCATAATTTTTCCTCACTGGCGCGTTGTTTGATATTTCTTCTTCGTTGGTTGTCCTGCAATTTGATTGGATGAATGCTGTGGGATGAAAACAACGTGGATCTAATTTGATTGGCTGTTGTACTGACAGGCAGCACACACGCTGACAGACACACACTTGTACACAATGAAAGATACGGAGCGCTCATGAATAACTTTTTAATCTTTGGGTTTTGGGGAAAGTAGCAAGTCTTGTCAAGTCAAAAGGCTCAAGTCCAAGTGAAGTCCAAGTCATCGATATTAAAGTCCAAGTTGAGTTGCAAGTATCTTTACATTTTGTCAAGTCGAGTTTAAAGTCATCAAATTCATGACTCGAGTCTGACTCGAGTCCAAGTCATGTGACTCGAGTCCACACCTCTGCTATTTTGCATTTCTTGTGTTTGTTATGCTTCACTGAAGTATTTTACTCTTAGTGTTTTATCTGTTTTAATAGCTACTCTTTTATTGTTGTATTGTAAATGTTGGTTTATACTGCAGCACTTTAAGATTTATTTAAATGAAATATGCGTAACAAATGAAATCTATTATAAGTATGTATCACTGCTGGTGGGCGTTGTGTCTGTCCTACTTGAACGCACCATAAAAACACTTTGTGTCTTTTCCTCTGCGGAAAGATCGATCATCATATTTCCGTGCTAAGAGAGCACAGATTGTAGGTTCAATGTGCACAACTGAATAGCTTTGTTTCTCAAACAGTAATGGGTTTATAGAAGTTTAAATTGGGGTAGGTTGTTTTTAACTTTTGTTTTCATGTGAGCATTTAACATAGCGACCTTGCAACAGTAAGTCCGCCATGGCCCGTGATCGTTATCGGTGTTCAGATCATTTTAATTTAATTAAATATGCTTACTTTTTCCAGCTAATTTTACACTTTTGAAGCAATAAACCTTGGAGCCATATAACTTGGTCAGTAACACATGTTATATGCTAACATTAGCATGCTAACTTTTTTTTGCCATTTTCGCAGAAGTACCCTTTTGATTTATTCAACTTGGTACATGACACATGCTAACGTTATCATTTCAGTTCAGTTTCAGCTGTGGGATTCACACGCAACTCTAGCCCGGATTGCAAAGATTCTAGTCAATTGTATTTTTATAAAATTAAAACTAAATTATTTAATCAAAATAAATGTTTAATTTGTTTAAGTTAAATGTTGGTATGACAAAAACTCATTAACTTATTCAAATAAATTACATTATTTAATTCATTAATTTTAAGTGATGAAAATGATTCTATTGAAAATAATATATTAATTGAACATATCTAATCCTCTACTAAAATGTGTGTGAATTCATTTAATTTTCGTTAAATATTAATGAATGTGGGCAGCACGGTGGATCAGGGGTTAGTATCTTTCTGTGTGGAGTTTGCATGTTCTCCCCGTGACTGCGTGGGTTCCCTCCGGGTACTCCGGCTTCCTCCCACCTCCAAAGACATGCACCTGGGGATAGGTTGATTGGCAACACTAAATTGGCCCTAGTGTGTGAATGTGAGTGTGAATGTTGTCTGTCCAGGGGCGCCGAAAAGGGGGGGTAAAGGAGACGGATTCTCGGGGCCCATGATGGAGGGGGGCCCAGAGAGGTCCCTAATGATGATGAAATTATAATACAGAAAAAATAATGACACTGTGTTGGGGGCCCTGTAAAGATTATTTTCATGGGGCCCAAAATCTCTAGCGGCGCCCCTGTGTCTATCTATCTGTGTTGGCCCTGTGATGAGGTGGCGACTTGTCCAGGGTGTACCCCGTCTTCCGCCCGAATGCAGCTGAGATAGGCTCCAGCACCACCCGCGACCCCAAAAGGGACAAGCGGTAGAAAATGGATGGATGGATTAATGAATGTCAATTAAATATTTTATGAGAAAAACTAAATAGTTTAATCAAATAAAATACATAGTTTAAATCATTCATGATAATTGATTAAAATGATTTGATTTAAAATAAATACTTTAACATATTTAGGTATCTAATAAAATGTGTGTGAATTAATTGTATGTTATTTAAAGCTGAATACATTATTCACTGTTTATTCAAGAAAATCTAATAATTCATTCAAATGCATGTTTTAATCAAATAATTCAAATTAATGAAAAAAAAAATTTTAAACTAATATATTCGTTCAAGCATATTTATTTATGTACTAAAATTTGTGTGAATGAATTTTGATTTAATTTAAGATTGATGAATATCAATTCAATGTTTGTATAAAACATCCCAGTTATTTTATTCAAATAAAGTGCTCATTATTATTTTATTTTTGCATTAATGAAAATCAAAAGAAATGTATTACTTTATTATATGTACTTATATCTACTAAAATGTGTGTGAATTAATTTTATTTTTTATTAAAGATTGATTATTATCGATTAGATTATATATATATATATATATATATATATATATATATATATATATATATATATATATATATATATATATATATATATATTTATATATATATATATATATATATATATATATATACATACATATATATATATATATATATATATATATCCATCCATCCATTTTCTACCGCTTATTCCCTTTTGGGGTCGCGGGGGGCGCTGGAGCCTATCTCAGCTACAATCGGGTGGAAGGCGGTGTACACCCTGGACAAGTCGCCATCTCATCGCAGGGCCAACACAGATAGACAGACAACTTTCACACTCACATTCACACACTAGGGCCAATTTAGTGTTGCCAATCAACTTATCCCCAGGTGCATGTCTTTGGAGGTGGGAGGAAGCCGGAGTACCCGGAGGGAACCCACGCAGTCACGGGGAGAACTTGCAAACTCCACACAGAAAGATCCCGAGCCCGGGATTGAACCCAAGACTACTCAAGACCTTCGTATTGTGAGGCAGATGCACTAACCCCTCTTCCACCGTGCTGCCTCTATATATATATATATATATATATATATATATATATATATATATATATATATATATATATATATATATATATGAGGGTGCATGGGAGTTTGCCCAACCAGTCTACATGTGCTTTGTGGACTTGGAGAAGGCATTCGACCGTGTCCCTCGGGAAGTCCTGTGGGGAGTGCTCAGAGAGTATGGGGTTTCGGACTGTCTGATTGTGGCGGTCCGCTCCCTGTATGATCAGTGTCAGAGCTTGGTTCGCATTGCCGGCAGTAAGTCGGACACGTTTCCGGTGAGGGTTGGACTCCGCCAAGGCTGCCCTTTGTCACCGATTCTGTTCATAACTTTTATGGACAGAATTTCTAGGCGCAGTCAAGGCGTTGAGGGGATCCGGTTTGGTGACTGCAGGATTAGGTCTCTGCTTTTTGCAGATGATTTGGTCCTGATGGCTTCATCTGGCCAGGATCTTCAGCTCTCACTGGATCGGTTCGCAGCTGAGTGTGAAGCGACTGGGATGAGAATCAGCACCTCCAAGTCCGAGTCCATGGTTCTCGCCCGGAAAAGGGTGGAGTGCCATCCACGGGTTGGGGAGGAGATCTTGCCCCAAGTGGAGGAATTCAAGTACCTCGGAGTCTTGTTCACGAGTGAGGGAAGAGTGGATCGTGAGATCGACAGGCGGATCGGTGCGGCGTCTTCAGTAATGCGGACGCTGTATAGATCCGTTGTGGTGAAGAAGGAGCTGAGCCGGAAGGCAAAGCTCTCAATTTACCGGTCAATCTACGTTCCCATCCTCACCTATGGTCATGAGCTTTGGGTTATGACCGAGGACAAGATCACGGGTACAAGCGGCCGAAATGAGTTTCCTCCGCCGGGTGGCGGGGCTCTCCCTTAGAGATAGGGTGAGAAGCTCTGTCATCCGGGGGGAGCTCAAAGTAAAGCCGCTGCTCCTCCACATCGAGAGGAGCCAGATGAGGTGGTTCGGGCATCTGGTCAGGATGCCACCCGAGCGCCTCCCTAAGGAGGTGTTTAGGGCATGTCCGACCGGTAGGAGGCCACGAGGAAGACCCAGGACACGTTGGGAAGACTATGTCTCCCGGCTGGCCTGGGAACGCCTCGGGATCCCCCGGGAGGAGCTGGACGAAGTGGCTGGGGAGAGGGAAGTCTGGGCTTCCCTGCTTAGGCTGCTGCCCCCGCGACCCGACCTCGGATAAGCGGAAGAAGATGTATCTCTTAGATTTTTTTATCGCTATATTAGTCTATTTATACCTGCGTTGTCCTTTCCATCCTTACACTTTCCATCATTGTAACTGAGTTACTGTGTTGAACAATTTCCCTTGTGGATCATTAAAGTTTGTCTAAGTCTAAGTCTGTCTATAAAAAATCTAATTAAATAATTACGTAAATTAACATCTTGTTGTCTGGCATTGGGCTGTTGTCCAGAGGTGGGTAGTAACGCGCTACATTTACTCCGTTACATCTACTTGAGTAACTTTTGGGATAAATTGTACTTCTAAGAGTAGTTTTAATGCAACATACTTTTACTTTTACTTGAGTATATTTATAGAGAAGAAACGCTACTTTTACTCCGCTACTTTTATCTACATTCAGCTCGCTACTCGCTACTAATTTTTATCGATCTGTTAATGCACGCTTTGTTTGTTTTGGTCTGTCAGACAGACCTTCATAGTGCCTGCGTTTCAACAAATACAGTCACTGGTGACGTTCACTCCGTTCCACCAATCAGATGCAGTCACTGGTGACGTTGGACCAATCAAACAGAGCCAGGCGGTCACATGACCTGACTTAAACAAGTTGAAAAACTTATTCGGGTGTTACCATTTAGTGGTCAATTGTACGGAATATATACTGTACTGTGCAATCTACTAATAAAAGTTTCAATCAATCAATCAAAAGTGTGAAGGAAAAAAGACCCTTTTTTATTTCAATCGTACATCCTGTCAAAAGCCTAAAGACTGACTGCACAGTTCCTGTCTTCACAATAAAAGTGCCGCTCCATCGCGCCTGCGCTTTCAAAACAAGAGTCTCCGAAAGCCAGCGCAAACAAGCTAGCAAGCTACGGAGTTTGCCGCCAATGTATTTCTTGTAAAGTGTATAAAAACGAATATGGAAGCTGGACAAATAAGGTGCCAAAAACCAACCACTTTCATGTGGTATTAGACAGAAAGGAGGAACTTTTTTTCTCCTCCATTTGAAAACGTGGACGCTATCAGCACTACGGTCTGATTACAATCAATGCAAGTCATCAGAATCAGGTAATACACCAACTTATATTCTTGTCTTCATGAAAGAAAGGAATCTATATGTGTTAAACATGCATGTATATTCATTAAAACACCTTTAACATGTAAACAAAAACGGCAAAATAAATAAATATAAATTATATACTGTATATATATATGTGTGTGTATATATATGTATATGTATATGTATATATATATGTATATATATATATATATATATATATATATATATATATATATATATATATATATATATATATATATATATATATATATATATATATATGATATGTGTGTGTATGTTACTCATCAGTTACTCAGTACTTGAGTAGTTTTTTCACAACATACTTTTTACTTTTACTCAAGTAAATATTTGGGTGACTACTCCTTACTTTTTAGTTAAAGTTAAAGTACCAATGATTGTCACACACACACTAGGTGTGGCGAAATTATTCTCTGCATTTGACCCATCACCCTTGATCACCCCCTGGGAGGTGAGGGGAGCAGTGGGCAGCAGCGGTGGCTGCGCCCGGGAATCATTTTGGTGATTTAACCCCCAATTCCAACCCTTGATGCTGAGTGCCAAGCAGGGAGGTAATGGGTCCCATTTTTATAGTCTTTGGTATGACTCGGCCGGGATTTGAACTCCCAACCTACCGATCTCAGGACGGACACTCTAACCACTAGGCCACTGAGTAGGTACTTTACTTGAGTAATAAATCTCTAAAGTAACAGTACTCTTACTTGAGTACAATTTCTGGCTACTCTACCCACCTCTGCTGTTGTCTCAATGCAGCCATCTCCTCCCTGAAGTTCTTCAAATCAGGGTTATCTTGTTGCATGGCATGCAACTGTTGGCGCACTGCTGCTATCTCCATTTAATGGTCTCTACAACACTGCTATTGTCCCAATGGGTGTTATCTTGTTGCATGGCATGCAACTGTTGACGCAATGTTCAATTCTCCTTGTTCAGCTTCTCCACCTCCTGTTTTAATACATTAATTTATTCTCTGAACTTTCTAAATTCCACCATATCTTTACGATTTTCTTTTCTGTCTTTGATTATCTGTTCTTGGATATCTGCAACATCTTTTTGTACAGCATTGATCATTTGTTCCTCGAGAGTGTCAACCTTGCTTTGTGTCTTATTTAAAAGACACTCTTTTATGTCTTGTTCCGCCCCTGGTAATGGTGTATTGCCCCGTTAATGGCTTCTTGTCATGCTCATGGTTGCTCAGTGGCGAAGTGAAGCCATTGGTGTTGTTAGCTTCTGCGGCAGGCGCGGCTCTAAGGTGTTTTTATTTTATTTTTATTTATTTTTTTATCACGTATTTTGCACGTGTAGATCACTTGTGCGGTCAGAAGGTTTTAAAATATGTACAACTCCTTCGTTGTTGTTGTTTAGCTTTGGGTTGCGAGATAACGGCTTTGAGTTAGCATTTAGCTAGTTAGCCCCCGGCTTTTCGGCACTTTCGGTTCGCTTATTTTAGCGAATCTGTGCATCCCGCTGGGCAGAGTTGAAGTCGAATATGTTAGCAAGCTGTCCTGTTGCCGTGATCACAATCAGTAGTCGGAAAATACAGTTTTTTGGGCTGGCATTTTCCCCAACGTATCTCATTTTCCACTGTGTGGATGATTGTGGATACTCATTTTCACACAAATTCTCCCGCTGTGATGACCTGCCTTACTCTGCCTCAGATTGGCGCCAATTTACAGTAGGCGTTTAGTGTGACCAATCAGAAAGGAGGCGAGTTGCTATTCAATGCCCAACCCTAGTGCCTAAAGAGTGGAACATCGCGCACGTAGAGATGGAGAAAGACACATCGTTGGTTTGTAATGCGTCAAGCAGATAAATAGTGTACTATACAAGTGTAACAGAGTGCTGCAAGCCCAGTGTGACCGTGCATGACTGTGAACTGGCACATTGGCAGCATGCCTGTGGGTACGGGTGACTCTCAGTGGCCAGAAGGAGTGACATGCCTCAACCTACTTGCGAGTTGAGGTTAGCCATTTTGGGAATGCAGGCGGGGTCTTCTGCCCCGCCGGGAAGCGTGATGTTCAGTCCACTGGCAGTGCCGTTAAGGGCAAAATCCACAAATGGACAAGGGACATTGAACTTCTTGTATATGACCTGCAGAGGTGCACAAGAGGCAGAAAGACACATTTAGCATATTGAGCAGACATACCACAGTGAGATGCTTGCACAGCCAAAAGTAGGTCAGTGAGGTCAGACTACAACAAAGCCTGGAGTACAGCACGCAAGAGCGAGCAGGGACAATATTACAAAAATTGGTATTAAGATGAAGCCAGCAATCAGATTATAAAATGAGCATTAGGTTGTACAGTATTTACACTATTACTGAAAGTACACTTACCGAGATGAGGAAGAAAACCATGCAGCTCAGGGAAAAGCCACTGGTGTACCCCAGGTACCCTAAAATAAAGCAGTTCATTAGCATAACTATGTGTTCTACTGAGTTGATATGATATTTTCACTCTGATAGTGAGGATTTTCTAATGTTGCAATAATTTGTAACAATCTGATATGCTGGCAGCAAGAACTTATTAGATCACCGCAACAAAGCACTAATGCACTGTGCAACAAAGCTGAGAACAATCTCAAGATGCTGACGAATGGTGACATAAATAGTTATTTTACTATCAAAGAGTACTCACAGGTTGGGGGTGAAAACAAAATGAGCACGGTGGAGTAAAATAACACAGCTAACAAAAGAGCTTATAAACTAACTCAGGGAGTTTCAAGATGTGCAAGCAAAATATACAAAAACAACTAGATGGCACTGGGAAAAGCCACGACAAAAATAACACGAGACGAGCGGGTGCAGCAGAAAAGCTAGCAAGCATGACGGACCAGGGAGACGAAAAATTTGCCCAGTGATTACTTACAGTCAGGAAGGGGAAACCTGGACTCAAAAGGGGGCAGCACAGCTGATATTTAACTGACTTTGCTAGCATGTATTTACAATTTAGAATGATAAAAAAAGAAAAACGTTCGTGTTCTCATCTTATACTGTATAAGGATTTAGAATGATAGACAACATTCCACAAAAAGTGCAATTTCTCTTTAAATTGTATCTATTAAATATGCAATCAGATCAATGTGCAAGACAAATAACGTCATAGCACAATATATTTTACAGTTCACATTAACGTGAATTTTATTTTAATTTATTTCATGAGTCCCTTTTACTATTCACTGACAATGACTCATCATACACCCCGCATTACTATACTGAAAATCCAGTCCACGTTTTCACTGTTACCTTAGCAAGGTTGAGCAAGACCTTGCACGTCCTGCAGTGTTTACGGAAGTAAACCCAGAAGAAAACATGCTTCAATTCAAGTCATCTCAGTACTGGCACATTTGTGTCAATTTCAAGGATTCTGTGCAATCAAATTCAACATTTTATGAACCGCGGAGAACATTATGAAAGAAGATGTCTCCCGCAGTTTTGGGGACATTTGCCTCGATGTCTGCTCTGAAGAGCGTGTTGGCGGCAGTGGTGGAACATTGATTGACGTGATTTCCTAAAACATTATTTTCGCCTGTTTCTGCTAATTTCAATCAATTATTATTTTGTATTTGTTTATTTCAGTGAATAATGATGCTTATGATAAGCACCCTTATTATTCGCCATTATACGACTGGAGCGTGGGAGAGTTCACACTGAAGTTGCATCATAACTGATTGATTTGTAATTTAAAGCTCATCATAATAATGTCTATAATATTGCTAACAGAAAAATAATGTCCATATCGTATGATAAGCAAAGCATACTACTACAGCTTTGCAGTATAGGAGCGCTACTTAAACGTAACTGATGTAGTTTAATAGCCTTAGTGTTATTTTAGAACAGTGTTTTGTGGGCTCTGAAGACTGGATGTACTGACAGACTCATAGTCAAAATGGTGGAGTTCTATGTTGTTTTTTTTAATCTTCACTTTTATCGTTTTCACCATAAATGGCAGGCTGTTGTAATAGTCCATATCATCCATCCCTACTGGCCAGGTGTGGCCTGTGGACCTTGAATTTGACCCCTGTGGTCTAAATGCCTTAAATTACCATTACAGTAATAACAGGAAACTATCAATATTGCTTTTCAGCCATTTTGATTTCTTCAGTATTTGCTGTGTAATTCTAATACAGTAACAAGTTGTAAGCAAAACAATATTGCACGTGTAAACATTCTGAATCAAAGAGGTTGTGCACAGATAACACATCTTTGGGTGGACATCCAGACCCTGTTTTCCAGGCAAGATAGTTTATTTCCACCAAAACCTCCTGTTTTCAGGTTAACTCTGTAGTGCTATCATCTGTGCAACGTTTCGCTGTTTGCAAGTTGCCTGCTAGCTTTTCCATGCAAACAACACTGTCCTTACGTGTTTGGGCCATCTCATGCTTACTAAAGATGACTGAAGCTTTCTTTCACTTACACTTTCAATCATTTAAATGTATTCAGTGTTTGTTGTGCAATTCTAAAACAGTGCCAAAAAGTTGTGGCGCGCTCGCATCACAGGAACCTCCTGGGGACTAAGCCCCCGCCCCCTGTTCTTCAAACCTAGTGACGCCCCTTCACCAGCTACACCACTGATGTCACCATGGAGGATTGTCACAGACTATAAGAAGTCAACAATTCATAAGACTCACCCAGCTGCTTCATGAGCGCCAGTGGCAAGATGACAGCGATAGATACGATGACCACAAGGTAGTTGCCGTTCATGTACCATTCACTGCAGAGGCACAAAAACACCAAAGAATGTTTTCATTTCACTTCTATAAAGGAATTACAGAGTCAGATGTTCATTAAAGAAGGGACATAAACAGGTTTTGTTGAATTAATTCAAGACTTGTGAATGTATAGCTTCACATTTGGCATCATTTAACATGCAAGCATCAACCCAGTGTGGTGAAAATGTATGCTAAACGTTACAATATAGGTGACCAAAATATATATTTTTTCTTCTTCCTATTTACAAATATTAATATTCCAACAACTAAATCACCTTTTTGAGGGCTTAACTAATGGCAGGCCTAAACACAAGGCATTGCTGAGACTGATAGCCCATCAAATACACAGCAAGTCAGCCATATTGGTGTACAGTTACCATTTGGGGGGGCTATCAGCCAATACACAGGAAGTCAGCCATATTGGTTTGCGGGTGCCTTTTGGGGGGCGATCAGCCAACTTGCAGTTTGTCTTTGTTTTCTGTGGAATGTTTTAATTATATTGCCAGTAGTGTTGCATCCTGGTTGCATAGTTTGTGGTGGTTCTGTTTCCAAGACACGGAAGGACAACAGGAATCAGCTTGAAGGTGAAATTGTGATTTATTCTCCAAATGCAAAACTCAATTCAACCAGTGTTGTGCTGGGAAAACGTGAGGCTAACTTAGCCTAACAACATAACATAGGAACAAAAGAAACAGGTATGAACTTATAGTGCAGCTTGCAACCCAACAGAACAGTCACGTGTAGCGAATAAGACCAAAAGGCAGGTATAAATAGCTCTCTGATTAGTGATCAGAAACAGGTGAGCGTCCTGATCACTAACCAGAGGCAGGTGCAAAAAATCAGAGCCCATGGCAACAAAGGGAACTGGAACAGAAATGAACACTCAACCAAGGAGAAACAACAAATACAAAACAGAATAAGACCTGGAATGACAGGTCATAACAAGTAGAATACAAAGTAGCCACCTTCCCCCATTTTGGAACCCCCCAATGTATAGGTATGTTTGTGTTCCTAATGTTATGGCCAGTAAGTGTAAATTCCACTCTTAAGAATATTTTTTTTTTTTAAAAGGGGGAACGTTTGGTAAAGCTGAATGACACTGGCACAATGTTGCACAAGTCACTGCCAAACGGGGGGCTATTTTTAGACTGATATTGAGTGGGAAAATTACATAGATACAACTTCTGTTGCTCTCTCTTTACCTTGTTGCGCGCTTGCACACACACACACACACACACACACGCTCACACAGACTCGTGTGTGTACGTCTCAAAATTGTAGAGGACACAAAATAGCTCAGCCATCTATCCTGTGGACATCCTACCCTCTGGCCATCTAGCCCAGGGACACAATCTTTCACTGATTATGCCACGCACACACACACATACATTCGCACACAAGCGAAGAATGTGCTATAAAGACACAGATGCACTTGCAAAAGTACATAGGCCTGTTTTAAAAAAATCAACAAACAAATACAATTGAAATAATAATAAATCATTTAAATCAGTATTAAAAAAAAGGCATGTGTTGTCTATATGTTCTATAATGTTATGGTAGGTTTACTGTAAAAAAAAATCCCATTAAATAAAGGTTATAAATGTATTAGTTTTTAATTGGTTAAAAAAAGGTATGTGATCCTCTACCAATCACAATATTTAAAGTACCAGTAGAGTGGAAAAACAAGGTGCCTCTATATTGAAGCTATTGATTTATGACACCTAAAGACTTTCAACGTTTGCGAATACATAGATATGATCAAAATAGCATTGATCTCACAGAGATTCACAAGCCATTTCGAGAGTTAATGAGCAAGCCAGTCACGTAATCCGTGATGTGAAGGTAGCAACGACATAACCCTTCCCCAACAACAATGCTAATCAAGCAGACTTTGTGAGAGCCAACAACAATTACTTTGGGAAAAATGATAACCTTTATTTTTGTAAGTTTTAAAAGTCGAGCGCTAAACGGCTGTAGCTTTATTGAAACATTAGTATCAGCACCATTGCAAGGTGCTAAACCTACAAACAAACCATAACAAAACAAACCATTATAAAACAAACATTTACAACTTCCACTCTCGCTGGCCGACCGACAGGACGCTCACATTATCCCGTTTGGATTAAGAATCAATCACAATCCTCACAGTGGGTAAAAAAAAAAAAAAGTTGCCTCAGTTAGCGTCTTTTTGTGTCCCTTTTGGAATCTAGGGGGATGTCAAAGTTGACTCGCCTCTCAAACCATGGCCACATTTGTTTACTAGCAGGTGAGAGATGCAAATTATTGTCTATAATTCACTTTTAGCAAATTTGAGACAAAGCAGAAGCAACCACCGGCTCAGTGTGTCAACCATAGCAGTATAACCTAGCATTAGCTCAGTGCTATCAATGCGGCATTAACAATATCACTCATATTTGGTTAATAATCAGGTCACGACATGTAAATGAAATATTGTTGCCGGTTTCTGGATGTTATAATCGGCGCAATAGAGGATCCTCGATCTGTTGACTCAATTGTTAGCTATTTATTTACATTTCGAATGCATAAAAAAACATGCATTTGTATTCATGTCTTATATAAAGATTATGAATGATAAACAATGCATCTCATACTGTATTTTCAGTATGACTGATCTGATAATATGGTCAGAGTGCAGAAGCGTTACTACACTGGGGTAGAATCCACAGAAATTGCCAAAGATATTAAGAGCAGAATATTCAAAATGGCTGACTGAATTTGAGGCATTTTGAGATGTTTAGCAAATTGTAAATACAATTGGATATGGTTTAATGATTACAATGAAAAAAAATTAGGTGTATAAAGTCAACTTTTTTTTCCTCTCTACTGTTACTTTAAAGTAGTTCCTTATTCTCTTGTATTACATACAATTGTTTGATCAAAGTCAATAACATAGAACAGCAGTCTTCCATTCCAGTTGCACTCGAGTGGAAGGCATAGTACACCCTGGACAAGTCGCTACCTCACCTAACACACATAGACAACATTCACACTCACATTGACACACTAGGGCCAATTTAGTGTTGCCAATCAGCCTATCCCCAGGTGCATGTCTTTGGAGTTGGGAGGAAGCTGAAGTACTCGGAGAGAACCCACACAGTCAAGGGGAGAACATAAAAACTCCACTGAGAAAGAGCCCGGTTATTGAACCCAGGACCCTCTCGCTGTACGCCATGGTGTGCCAACAGGCTGCCCACCTTAAAACATGAATAAAGATTTACATTATTTAAGTTACGGACAAGCGGTAGAAAATAAATGGATTAAAGTTGGCGTTTAGGATAGCTAGCGATTAACGCTCTATTTGATTGCTTGCACATATTACCAGCTATAAATTTGCGCTCTTGTAATCAACTAACGATTAGCGTACCAGTTTCCAGCTGGCTATTAGCGCTGCTATACTATATTATTTGAATCTCGTAATATTTATTAATAACCATTAGGACCAGTTTAAATAAAAAATAATTGTATACATGATATATAAATCGGGAGTACCCGCTCCAGCTCACTATTAGATTGGGTGTACTTGGCCTGGAAAACGTTGAAGACCTCTGGTATAGAAGACAAAATAACTAAACAAAAGTAAAAACTATGATCTATCCATCCATCCATTTTCTACCGCTTGTCCCGTTCGGGATCTCGGGGGGGCGCTCGAGCCTATCTCAGCTGCATTCGGGCGGAAGGCGGGGTACACCCTGGACAAGTCGCCACCCCATCACAGGGCCAACACAGATAGACAGACAACATTCACACTCACATTCACACTCTAGGGTCAATTTAGTGTTGTCAATCAACCTATCCCCAGGTGCATGTCTTTGGAGGTGGGAGGAAGCCGGATTACCCGGAGGGAACCCACGCAGTCACGGGGAGAACATGCAAACTCCACACAGAAAGATCCCGAGCGCAGGATCGAACCCAGGACCTTCGTATTGTGAGGCAGACGCACTAACCACTCTTTCACCGTGCTGCCCAACTACGATCTACTACTTATTTAAACCCTTGGGGGTTTGCCCTCAAAGTCCTCGAGTCCATTGATTTATTTTCTGAGCTTGTAAACATTAACAGAAACAACTAAACAAGGATTTTGTAGAAAATAAAAACATGAATCTAATCACTCAAATATCAATCATATTCTGATACTACCACTGGTATCGACACCACCGCATTATGGATCGATCTGCCCTCCGATATCGTGTACACTGGGTGTGACACAGCAACACAGCACAACAGTTTTTTATATTATCATCTCTCTACACTCTTATTAATCAACTTGTTAATGTTCTGTTAATAACCACTTACCGGTACTTCCTTCTCCAACGCCGTTCCATCTACACTTCTCAAACTTTACTAACCACTTATTTCTTGCATAGCTTAGTAATTAGCATGCCTGCTCCTGGCTTGGTCTTGCGGAGTTGTAACATGCTTAGCCTCATCCGTCAGTAATAATGCTACTTAATAATAATACTTAAGATACTAAGAAATATAGTTTATTTTACATAATGGAGGTGATGACTATGAACTCCTGGCTGCCATATCAGCCGAGGGAACGAAAATCTATATTTTAATTTGAAACCCGTGTTGTGAGTTGAGAGCTCCATCACGGAACCAATTAAGCTTCTAACTTGAGGTAATACTGTAACAAAATCAGCCATCAGAGATTGTTTTTTGTGATTGACATTAAAATGCACTAATTGGTAATGGCCAATGACTTATACTTTTTGATGAAAATCGCCCTATATTGATCAGATATCGACACATCCCCAGTTTTAATCTTTATTTGCCTTCTATAGATTGAAATCCAATAAAATCTACCTGTTTCTTTGAATGTTACAGCCCCCACAGTGGGCTATTTTATGTCTCAAATGTTATACTGTATGTAACGTATGGAAGAACCCAGATTGTTCAGCACTACTGTTCCCATAACAGTGTTGCACTGAGCAGAACAATTTGCCTAGAGAAGTTGTGCTAAAGCATGGATTTAGCTCAACTTCCCGTAGCTGACATCATGTCGCATATTTCTATAGATTAAATCAACGAGCAGCCAAGTACTACTCTCCATTTTGCTTCAATTAATCAAACCTTACTCCCACAACTAGCACCCATGAACAGTTTCCATATGTGATGAGAGCTTTTAGGTGGGGTAAGAGTGAAGAGTTGTGGGGGTAACATCAAACTCCCAATGAAGCAAGTGTTGTTTGCATTGGTGGCCACCTGCACTTAGCCAGCAATATCCTATGGTTGACATTCTGCACTCACGGAGAGTGGCTCTGTTTTGATGTGAGACTTTCCCGGTTTTGGCCATTCTGCTCTCCACCTCCAGGGTTACTATCACAGCTGCTCACAAGCCAGCTGCACAGTGTATCCAACTGGCATGACAGCAAGAAGGCGACACAGCTTTGCCCAACACATTATGATGGATAGTAATATGTTATCTAAAAGCTTAAAGCCCACACTGGTTGTCTTGTTGATACTTTTTCGGCAAGACTCCTCAAAGATTTGTATTTGACAGTATTGGGCCTTTCAATCTAAAATTAATAAATTATTATATTTCTTTTGGCTGTTTGTGCAGCTTTCCCTAAAAAAGCACAATCTCCTCGATCCTTCTGTCCAGTCAAACTACAGACCTATTTCAAAACTCCCATTCTTGTCAAAGTGGTTTATGCCTAATTGAAATCACTCAAACAATATTTCTGAAAAATTCCAGTTGTGTTCTAAATCATATCATAGCACAGAAACTGCATTTTAAAACATTTTTTTTTATCTGTTTTTAATATTAGACACTAGTGGCTCAACCATGCTTGTGATTTTAGATTTGACGGCAGCTTTTTACACCGTGGACCACAATATATTTTTTGTCCGGCCTCGAGACAAGTGTTGAACTGAAACGTGCCATACTACATTGGTTTAAGTCATAGTTATTGTTACTGTACTATATGCCTCACACTTACAGGCATATAAGCGGCACCAACTAAATTTTAGAAGAAAAAAAGGTTGTTTTATATATTAGCCGCATAGGACTATGAGCCGCAGATATAAACTGGTACGTTGTGAAATGAGATATCTACATACAAAGATGTTGTAAAATTTATTTACCTACCTTAATTTTTTCCAAACAGTTCCTGTAACACGAAAGTAAAACGGCTGATCAAACAAAACAGAAAAGTAATTGATGTGTTTATTCATCCTTTATAAGATTAATAAGATGTTCTCCTTTTTTAGTATGGTTCAAGATGCCTATCAGGATTCTACTTCCTTGTGCTTTGTAAACACTTTGAGTTGGAACTGTTTCTTAAAGTGGATCATTGTAGTGCAAACCCCGTTTCCATATGAGTTGGGAAATTGTGTTAGATGTAAATATAAACGGAATACAATGATTTGCAAATCATTTTCAACCCATGTTCAGTTGAATATGCTACAATGACAACATATTTGATGTTCAAACTGATAAACTTTTTTTTTTTTGCAAATAATCATTAACTTTAGAATTTGATGCCAGCAACACATGACAAAGAAGTTGGGAAAGGTGTCAATAAATACTGATAAAGTTGAGTAATGCTCATCAAACACTTATTTGGAACATCCCCGGGTGAACAGGCAAATTGGGAACAGGTGGGTGCCATGATTGGGTATAAAAGTAGATTCCATGGATAGCGCAGTCATTCACAAACAAGGATGGGGCGAGGGTCACCACTTTGTCAACAAATGCTTGAGCAAATTGTTGAACAGTTTAAGAAAAACCTTTCTCAACCAGCTATTGCAAGGAATTTAGGGATTTCACCATCTACGGTCCGTAATATCATCAAAGGGTTCAGAGAATCTGGAGAAATCACTGCACGTAAGCAGCTAAGCCCGTGACCTTTGATCCCTCAGGCTGTACTGCATCAACAAGCAACATCAGATATCACCACATGGGCTTAGGAACACTTCAGAAACCCACTGTCAGTAACTACAGTTGGTCGCTACATCTGTAAGTGCAAGTTAAAACTCTCCTATGCAAGGCGAAAACCGTTTATCAACAACACCCAGAAATGCCGCCGGCTTCGCTGGGCCTGAGCTCATCTAAGATGGACTGATACAAAGTGGAAAAGTGTTCTGTGAAACATTTCAAATTGTTTTTGGAAACTGTGGACGTCGTGTCCTCCGGACCAAAGAGGAAAAGAACCATCCGGATTGTTATAGGCGCAAAGTTGAAAAGCCAGTATCTGTGATGGTATGGGGGTGTATTAGTGCCCAAGACATGGGTAACTTACACATCTGTGAAGGTGCCATTAATGCTGAAAGGTACATACAGGTTTTGGAGCAACATATGTTGCCATCCAAGCAACGTTACCATGGACGCCCCTGCTTATTTCAGCAAGACAATGCCAAGCTACGTGTTACATAAACGTGGCTTCATAGTAAAAGAGTGCGGGTACTAGACTGGCCTGCCTGTAGTCCAGACCTGTCTCCCATTGAAAATGTGTGGCGCACTATGAAGCCTAAAATACCACAACGGAGGCCCCCGGACTGTTGAACAACTTAAACTGTACATCAAGCAAGAATGGGAAAGAATTCCACCTGAGAAGCTTAAAAAATCTGTGTCCTCAGTTCCCAAATGTTTACTGAGTGTTGTTAAAAGGAAAGGCCATGTAACACAGTGGTGAACATGCCCTCTCCCAATTACTTTAGCACATGTTGCAGACATGAAATTCTAAGTTAATTATTATTTGCAAAAAAAAAAAAAGTTTATTAGTTTGAACATCAAATATCTTGTCTTTATAGTGCATTCAATTGAATATGGGTTGAAAAGGATTTGCAAATCATTGTATTCCGTTTATATTTACATCTAACACAATTTCCCAACTCATATGGAAACGGGGTTTGTACATCATTTGATTTCTTTGTTTAATCCATTCCATAATTTAGCAATTAGCCAATACATTTCTTTGTATAAACCGCATGGTTCAAAGCTTGGGAAACAATTAGCGGCTTAGAGTCCAGAAAATATGTTAACTGAGCGGTCTTTTTCTGTTAAACTTGGACCAATTGCATCCAAACTAGTCCGCCTTGACTGTGGAGTGGCCCAAGGTTCAATTTTAGTTCCTGTCTTTTTCTCACTATATTTGTTTCCACTGGGTTCCATTTTTAAAAAGCGCAATATTTAATTTAATTGATTTGCAGATATACCTTCACTTAGAAACAAATACAGATACATACAAAGCCTTGCAAAACTGCCTACATGATGTAAAACATTGGCGGTCCATCAATTTTCTTCATTTATATTAAAAGAAAACTGAAATTGTGACTTTCGGGGACACAAACCTCACTGATGCCAACAGTGCTCTAAGCCCTCTGTCAGCTTATTGCCACCCCTGTGTGAAAAATCTTAGTATTTTTATCGATAGCTCTTTTAAATTTGACAAACAAATCAGCTCAGTGGTCAAAACAAGCCAAACTCTTGCTGAGGTAAAACCATACCTGCCCAAGATCCAGTTTCAAACGGTTTTGCATTCACACTAAAAAATACTGGGTTATTTTCCTACACAAATGCTGGGTTGAGCCTGTTGGGTCATATTTACAGTGTTCTGAAAATTACTTTTGAAAATAAATTAGTTATAGTTACTCGTTACTTTACCAAAAAAGTATTAGTGAGAGTCTTTGTCGGCTTTGACGTACGCTCTTTTGAATCTTTTAACCGGATTGTGTTACCTCTGGGGCAGCACGGTGGAACAGGGGTTAGTGTGTGTGCGCCTCACAATACGAATGTCCTGGGTTCGATCGAGTCTGTGTTGGAGTTTGCATGTTTTCCCCGTGACTGTGTGGGTTGCCTCCGGGTACTCCGGCTTCATCCTACCTCCAAAGACATGCACCTGAGAATAGGTTGATTGGCAACACTAAATTGGCCCTAGTGTGTGAATGTCAGTGTGAATGTTGTCTGTCTATCTGTGTTGGCCCTGGATGTACCCCACCTTCTGCCCAAATGCATCTGAGATAGGCCCCAGCACCCCCCGCGACCCTGAAGGGGACAAGCGGTATACAATGGATGGATAGGGTGTTAATAAATAATAATACATAGATTAAATATGCTTGGATGACTGTCATATCTTCTTGTCAACAAACGGGGCACATATTGGATGGCAAGTTTGTCACTTCAGTCATTCCCATTGTGTGCGTGTGCTTGTGTAGTTGTCTGCTGTGACACAGTGGAATGGTGTCTCTTCCTATTTGACATCAAGTTCAATGTAGTGTGGTGCTGCTTGTTGTTTTCACTAGTAAAAAGATATTTCCTTTATTCAACTTGCTGCACTTATGTCGCTGTCTTGTTGTCGACATGGAACCACATCAAAATTAGCGTGCCACGTTACATCAAACTATCTCTAACGGCGTTGTAACGGACCTAAAGTAATTAATTAGATAACTTGTTACTAGTAAAAGTAACGGTGTTACTAACGCCATTATTATATATCGCCGTTATTACGAACACTGCATATTTATGGGTTATTTCCAAAGAGTTATTGGTTGTGACCCAATCAATAACACAACCAGCTGGGTTACTGGTTGGGTCAGCTCTGTGATGTTGCTCATCCCCAAAATTTAAGTAACTACCCAGCGAAGAAGTGCAATTTACCCTAAGCTCGGTTACATTTTGGAGTGAAAAGAAAAGGTTTGTATGTACTATATAAGTTACCTTATAATCTGTCACATAGGAGCAAAAAATATCACTGTCTGTATAACGCTAGTTATCCTACACCAACCATCATTTTAGCTAGCGGTTGGCAAGATTACCTTGCGTTGCTAGCTGGGCTGAAGTTAAAAGATTTTGAATTCAGTATGGTCCACATTTATTTCGGGACGATTAAGGGAGGATAGTGAAAATGATCAGTGATGTTGATAAAGAGGGAGTGTTTCAAAACGCTGCTTATAGTAAAGCGGATAACCAAACGTATTGTGCACTTTTTGATAAAAGCATGAAACTTCTAGCATAGCTAGTATATAACTTAATGTTTAGTTTCAGATGTGGAGGGAAGTAAAATTTGACCTCTGATGACCGTGAGAGGTCAAATTCAAGATGGCCGCCAGCTAATGTTGTAACGGTACGTGTATTTGTATTGAACCGTTTCGGTACGGGGGTTTCGGTTCGGTTCGGAGGTGTACCGAACGAGTTTCCACACGGACATATTAAGTAGCGTACCGCACGTTGTGTAAACAATGCACACCGAGGCGCAACACACGGCATGCTAGCAGCGACCGGGCTACGACAACAAAGCGAAAGCGGTTTGCCGACATTGTTCAGCAGCGGTAGGGTATGCTTCTGGCAACACGTCAAACATGCTAACCCATTTGAAGCGTCACCACCCCCAAGTGAACATCGCTTCAATGAAGAAAAAGAGGAGCGTCGTGCAAACACCGCATTCAAGCGTCTCTCCTCGGCGAGTCAGGCAGGGCTAAAGCAATAACAAATGCCGTTGGTGTTTTTATAGCAGCAAATTTAAGACCATATTGCATTAAAAACTAGATTTTGACCCACTTCTTCTTTCTGCAGAAAATGTGGATAAACTGATTTATGTGGCAAAAAATATGAAGATTGAGTGAAAGTCCCCAGGGTTAAAGGCTGGGGTGGGGGGAAGAAAAGTTAATCTGAGGCTGAGTTGACTTGAAACTGTTTAATGTTGCACTTTTTATATGTAGAAGAAAAGTTTTGTCATTTTACTTAATCTGAGCAACAACTTGAGGCAGTTTAATGTTGATTAACATGGACTCCGACTTAAACAAGTTGAAAAACCTATTCGGGTGTTACCATTTAGTGGTCAATTGTACGGAATGTGTACTGTACTGTGCAATCTACTAATCAAAGTCCCAATCAATCAATCAAAAAAATCACTTTATATGTACAAAGGTTTTGTTAAGAAACCATTCTGAGTCTTATCTTATTTAGTTTTTATTTTATATATGTTGACCACATTAACCCTGGCAATGGACCCTGTGTGTATATGTATGTTATTGTTATGCTTAGCATTCATGACTGCCTGCTGTTGCACTGATCAGCCTAGTGGTGGCTCACATCCATCACACACAGAGCTATTTCTATTTTTGGGCAGAATTATTATAGTGTTCCCAATGTTAAGAGGATAAAGCCATTGTTTACAAATTTGGTAAATAAATAACCAAAACATTTATATTTTGTTGTTTTCTTACTGTACCGAAAATGAACCGAACTGTGACCTTGTGACCTACGTACCGAACCGTAATTTCTGTGTACCGTTACACCCTTACCGCCAGCCATTTGGTCTAATTTTCAAACATGTATGATTTTGGAACCAAACAGTGTCAAAACATTGTAAACGGTGTTGTTTCCAATTAGTTAGCAGATACCCATTTATTTGGTGATACTTTTGATATCTTTTATTGCCAGAACTCTTGATTATTCAACAATACAGCAAACAATGGTTGTATTCATCATAGGGATCTTCTTGAGCCACTCTTTGTCTGGACCCTCACCTAGGACCTGTTTGCCTTGGGAGACCCTAGGGCATAAAGCCCCCGACAACATAACTCCTACGATCATTGAGACACGCAAACTCCTCCACCACGATAAGGTGGTAGCTCAAGGAGGAGTTATTATTATTATAATTATTATTATTATTATTTATTTTTTATATATATATCCTGCCTACTAACAATGATGACAATGGTAATAATCAAATCTAACAGTCTCCAGAATAGAAGCACAGTGCAGTGCACTTGAGTGCAGCTTTGGCACACTTGCACCGTCCAGTGCACCCTTTCTCACAACGACAGTGGATCAGTTCATGGCACAATTTGGATGCTCAGTGGCCTTGTGATTAGAGTGGCAGCCCTGAGATCGGTAGGTTGTGAGTTCAAACCCCGGCCGAGTCATACCAAAGACTATAGAAATGGGACCCATTACGTCCCTGCTTGGCACTCAGCATCAACTGTTGGAATTGGGGGTTAAATCACCACAAATGATTCCCGGGCGCGGCCCCTGCTGCTGCTTACTGCTCCCCTCACCTCCCAGGGGGTGAACAAGGGGATGGGTCAAATGCAGAGGACAAATTTCACCACACCTAGTGTGTGTGTGACAATCATTGGTACTGTAACTTTAACTTAACTTAACTTCAGGGAGAGTGGTCCAAAGCGGCTGCCACCCAGTTGTTTCCTTTGTCCAGCCCCAGTCAGATGGCTCAGGCATCTCTGGATCGAGCAAGTCCGCTTGATGTGTTGCTTGAGTGCGGCCTGGGTTGGAGGAATGTTCTCTAGAGTTCTAGATTTCTAGATTCAAAGTGGATTCTATGCCATCCCCATCATCCAGTCGCTCCAGGTTGAGGTTCATTGGCATGTACTGAAGGGTGTTGAACCGGAGAAGGTCTTCTGCCAGAGATGCATAGCCACTACCAACAGGTTGTTTTTTTGATCGGAGTGGACACTGTAATGATTCATCAGTTACTTCTTGGCAGAGGACACACATGTCCCAGTTAGTGGTAATGGGTGGCTTGGATTGCTTGTATGTAGGGCTGGGTAGGGTCTACTAGCATGTGACGCTTTGACATGGTTGCTGTAAGAAAGTGTCATGATCCGTGGCCCGGATCATGTTTTTGTTATGTTCTGTTAATTTTGGACTCCTTTAGTTCCGGTTTGTGCACCTCCTGTGTTTGTTACCATGGTTACTTATTGTTTTCACCTGCCTCTGGTGTTAAGCCTGCCTTTGCCAGTCAGTCGGCCTGGCGTCATTGTTTGCTTCACGCAACCAACTAGTAAGTCTTGTTTGTTCCATGCCATAGTTTATGCTAAGTGTTCGCTTCATGCCTTGTCTAATTAAGTCTTGTTTATTTCATGCCACAGTCAACGTAAGTTTTCCTTGTTCATAGTTTATGCTAGGTGTTAGTTTAGCTCCTAGTGTGATCAGCGCGTTGTGCCTTCGCCTTGTGTTCTGTTTTTTGTAGTACTTTGATTTTGAGGAATAAGTCATGTTTTTACCGGCACGCCTTGTCCGCCTTGTCTCTCCTGGGAGAACGACCCCGCAGAAAGCTGCAACCCCAGGGTGACAGAATGACGCCAGCATTTAGTTCCCCCGCAACGGACGTGGAGGAGATGGACAAAGGTACGTGGGAGGTGTTGTGCGCAATGGAGGCTGAGACTCTTCGCTATTCCCCCTCGGAATGCCAGGACCTGATGTCGGGGCCTAACGGAAAGTTGGTCCCAATCAACTCAGTATGGCCCGAGGACATTGCCACACCTCCGCAGTACCGGACGCGTCAGCGAAGACGGAAGCCGTCCAAAAGGGTTTCACTTCGCTGCCAGGACGCGCCACTCCCTCAGACTCCTCCTCCGGTACACAACACGCCACAAGCTGCCCAGTCTTCCCCTGATGACGTCACTCCATCCACTGCTGATGACGTCATGGACCAGAATAGTTTTTTTCTGAAATCTGTTTCTTTTTGTCAGCCTCCCCCAAAAGACGCTAGATCCTTGATAAAACATCATCAAAACATGTTTTTGGAAATTAGAGCTAGTCAGTCCAAGCCACCTAATTTTCAAGCTCCGCCCCCCAAGACTCAAGCCCCGCCCACGTCACAGACCTTTTCATTTTGTCTGCCCACACAACCTCAGGTGGGGGATAGAAATAGACTTTTTGGACAATTTAAAGGGGAGGAGTCTACCCCCCTCCTGGCCTCCCTCCCCCCACCCCTAAAGACGGTTCCAGACCGCAAGGAGCGCGTCTGGTATCCGCTCCTTGAGGGGGGGGGGCTAGTGCCGGGAACTGTGCTAGTGGGGTGGCTCAGCTGCGCCCAGCCAGGCAGCAACCTCCGGCCCGGCCACCACCACCAGTTCTTCAGCAGGCCAAGCCGCAACCCCCAGCTAGGCCACCACCGCCAATGTCACGGCCAGTACCGGGTCCACGACTGGTTCAAGCACCAGTTCCTGCTCCACGGCTAGCAACCGAACTTCCTGCTCCCCGGCTAGCAACCCTTCCTGCTCCACGGCTAGCAACCCTTCCTGCTCCACAGCTAGCAACCCTTCCTGCTCCACGGCTAGCAACCGAACTTCCTGCTCCACGGCTAGCACCAGCAGCTGCACCACGGCTAGCGCCAGTAGTTGCACCACGGCTAGCACTAGTAACTGCACCACGGCAAGTGCCAGCAGCTGCACCACGGCTAGCGCCAGCAGCTGCACCACGGCTAGCGCCAGCTGCTGCACCACGACAAGCACCAGTGTTCGCTTCATGCCTTGTCTAAGTAAGTCTTGTTTATTTCATGCCACAGTCAACATAAGTTTTCCTTGTTCATAGTTTATGATAAGTGTTAGTTTAGCTCCTAGTGCGATCAGCGTGTTATGCCTTTGCCTTGTGTTCTGTTTTAAGTAGTACTTTGATTTTGAGGAATAAATCATGTTTTTACCTGCACGCCTTGTCCGGAATAGTTCGTCTGCCTTCCTGGGAAAACGACCCCGCAGTACGCTGCAACACCGCCGTGACAGAAAGCCCTACAGGGCAAGGCCCAACAGCACCCAATACTGGTGCAAACAGAACTGCAGTTCAATAAGTTAAGGGCACACACACAGTGGAACAAATCTGGATATACCCACACTGGCAAGTAGTGTCAACACTGTGAGCAGCCCATGTGAAGTTGAGTGGACTTTCTGTGTTTCCTGTCCTTATGTGTGCGTTCTTGAGGAATTGTATTGCTTTATGCTTCTTAGTAATGGATAATTTGAAGATACTAGCAGTTTACTTTATAAGAAATTTTTGTCTGAGTTTAAGTTAACTTTAAGTAAAGTGACTAAGTAGTAGTTGCTAGGTAACGGTTGCTATGCTTTGTCAGTGGCTGGCAATGCTGTTTGATTTTAATGCTTGCATGGAATAATTATGGATATTTTCGTCTGTCGTGCATAGTTTGCACACTCAGGTTATGTTTTTTGTTGTAATAATGCTTATAACCAATACATCCTTACATTCATATGCATATTAAGCATATTTAGAAATTGTATTGCTTATTCCTCTAATATAGCCTATGTTTGTAATATATTTTATTTACTTTCTGTATTTTCAGACCACACACACAGACATAGACATTTTCAAAAATGTTAAGCAATGACCTTCATTAAAGAAGAAAAAAACGAGAATATCGCTATACAATACATAATGTCACCACATCCCACACACAATACAACACAACACAACACAACACACACACACACACACACACACACACACAAAACACAACACAACACAACACACACACTAAATAACACAATTTGCCACAGTGACACGATTAAGTGTCCATTTCCAAATGTCAACCGCTTTTTTTTTGTAAATGTTTACCTTGACTTTGACCTAAGTGCATTTTCTTAGATTCTGGTGGTCTCAAAAGTATCACCAAATGAATGGGCATCCCCAATTTAGTAGAAAATGACACATTACATGTTTTTCTTCACTGATAGGGTTCCAAATGTAAGCATGTTTGAACATTAGACCTGGTGGACTGGCAGCCATCTTGAATTTGACCTCTCATGGTCCTCAGAGGTCAAATCTGACTTCACTCCACATCTGAAAATAATCGTTTTGGTATATACTAACTATGCTAGAAGTTTCGTGTTTTTATCAAAAAGTGCACATTGTGTTAGAATGTGAGAGCTTATCCGCTGTACTATTAATTAATAACAATTTATATTGTAAATCAAGCTAATTTCAGGAAGTTGTTTATTTACAGTGTTCTGTCCAAATATGTTCTCCTGGACGATTGATTGATTGAGACTTTTATTAGTAGATAGCACAGTACAGTACATATTCCGTACAATTGACCACTAAATGGTAACACCCGAATAAGATTTTCAACTTGTTTAAGTCGGGGTCCACGTAAATCAATTCATGGAGATGTGTTTTCCTCCAGGTTAACATGAGGTTAAGGGGAAACACATTGCCTGAAGACACAAAATAGCTCAGCCACGCTAGTAGTAACCACCTACATTTGATAAGGGTCAGCGAGGATTCAGGCGAGAAAGGAAGGGAGCTGAGGCGAGGGGGGCTAAGTGGCCTAAATGCACCATTTGTTAAGGGGGTTATTGGAGGTGATGTCACACGAAGTGGGTGTGGCCTGAACCAGAATTGAAATTGGAAGTAGGTGTATGTCATAGCCAACCGCCAATTTAAATTGTAGTCCATATGTCATAATGATTTATGACTCCACCAGGCAAAGGTGGGCATTGCAACTTGTAGCTTTTAAAGCTTACCGCCACCTTTTTTGTATTCCAATATTCCATAATGGTTTACGACCCCTCCAGGAAGGAGTTAAAACTTCTATTTGTAGTTTTTAAACCATCTTTCTTTGTAGACCAGATTCACCACACTGTATTTATTTAGCCTATGAAGATTGTTTTTTAAACATTAATAAGACAATGTTATGAGTGATTTTGAAATGCTTTCACGATTTAATGGGAACTCCACTTAGCAAGGTCTGCATCAATAAATATGGTGAACTATTTTATTGCTTTGACACCATGATTATGTGAGGGATACAACCAGCTTCTGCCTGTAGAGGTTGCGGAATCATCACAACATTTGGACTGCAAAAAAAAGATTGGTCTACAGCTATAAAAACTACAAGTTGCAATACCGACGTCCGCCTATAGGGGTCAAACTTGACTACCATTAGGTGACTCTTTTTCCCAGAGTGCATTGCAGCTGCACTGTGTGTTTTTGATTAAATTAGGAATTAATGTATTGTTATTTTGTCGCTACAAACATATCACTTGCTTGGTTGGAATATTGTATTGTAATCAAATTCAGTTTTAAGGAAGAACAATGTTGAATACACCTTAAAGAAGAGCCAAAAGTTGGAACCATTTTAGTTGCATAGCCAAAGGCGCTAAAGGACAACATACAAGCACAAACAATAAACCCAAGTGAATACAAAAACAACAAAGATGGATAAATAAAAATAGGAATAAGTAAGTTTTGAGTGTTCATTTAAAGAGGGAAATTGAGTCCATATTAGTGATGGGATCGGCAGTTCTTTTGACTGTACTGAATCACTAGAATCAGTTCCTTAAATTGATTCGTTCAAAAAATTCCTTCACCGAATCACCCAAGCTCCCAACCCCCAAAAAAAATAAAAAAGGAGAGGGGGGGCGTGCGTAGTATAGTACAGTGCAGACATTAGTGGGAGAAGCAGCAAATAGGGTGAACGCGAGTCCCTACACAGCTCTGTGCATGCAGTACACCAGGCAGTGAGTGACACAGAGTCAGCACAGTTCAGTACGTGAACCTGAATCACTTCTGCAGCAGCAGTTCTGTGTGCAGGTCGGCGAATCACGAGTCAGTCAGTAACAGATTCCCCAGCGGCAGATCTCGGTGTGTGTCGGTTCGCGAACGACACAAGCCCTCAGCACCCAATGAACGACGCGCACAGTGACTGAACGAGAGCCTCAATGTGACGTCATCCTCCGCGACACAGTCAGTTCTCTGAGTCAGTAGGTATGCGAATCCTGATTCTGAATGAGTGACTGAGTGAAGCGAACCCGAATCACTCAGCTACAGTTCTGTGGGCCAGAGGGCGACAGACGTGAATCGCTCTCTGCCATGACAGACTCCCCTTGACGTTCGCAAACAGACATTGCAGCTGTAGTAGAGATTATGTTACTTTTAAAAACACTGTGTGTGCGTTTCCGGCCTGTCCAATAAACAAAATGTGACTAAATGTCTTGGTTGTTAAATATGTTTTATTGCACTGAAATGAAAATAAGAAATAAATAAAAGTGGGAAATAAAAAAAATAGTAATAGCCTACTAAAATGCTTGCAATCAACAGTTAAATAAATAGGCCTCGTTTGTTTAGTGCAAAAACAAATATTAAATTAAGAAACCCTTAACAAATGCCAACATAAAAACTAAATGTTCTGTAGCAAAGAAAATGTAAACTTAAATATGCAAACAAAAAGAAAATAAATACCTTTAAAATAAAACAAATAAATTAAGAGCCAGAAATGCCAACATAAAAACTAAATGTTCTGTAGCCTATGTTTAAAAATATAACAAAGAAAATATCAACTTAAATGTGCAAACAAAAAGAAAATAAATAGGCTACCTTAAATAAAACAAAACAAATATTAAACCAAGTGCCAGAAAAGCCAACATTAAAACTAAAATGTATGTAGCTTACATTTAAAAATATAAAAATGGAAATATCAACTTAAATATGCAATAAAAAAAGAAAATAGCTTAAATAATATAAAAATCAAGAAACTAAACACACACACACACCAAAAGTGTCAAACAAAGGAAAGATTGTTCTTGCACATTATGTTCTCTTTCAAGGTATTTTCGTCCAAAGATCTTGCCCCTACTCCAGATTTGCATTTAAAAATACAAGCTGGCTGACTTTGGATGAGCTGAGCCGATTATTTTTGTTACAATAACTGTGTAAATAATAGCCTATGTATGTGTATATACATTAGTTATTATTTTTATTTTAAATCTTCTCAAAACAGCCTGCCCTACACTTTACCCCCCCGCCCCCCGCCCCTCCCCCTCGTGTCGCTGCTGCTCAGCCTTGCCCTGCACTGACTTTCTTTCTGTCTCCTCTACTCTCATAACTTTATGTGTTGAGATAATGTGTGTGTTCGTTTTCATGTGGCTTGAGTCAACATTAGCCGTTAGCTTGGAGAATGAATGGAGAACGGATGCCAATAGCATGAAACATATCCCCGTGACGGGAGGAGAATCACTCGCGGCATTGGGGCAAGCAGAGCAGAGAGCGAGAGCGTTGTCGTTCACTGAGTGATTCATGTCGTTAATACACGGTGAACGAATCGTTCGCTCAGTCCCTCCCCCGCCCCCATGATGAGTAGCTGGCTGTGTCGTTCGCCGACATTGCGGCGGAGCTCAACTGAACTGAGAAAGAAACGAATCAGTTCATGAAGTGATTCGGTTCAGTACGTTCACTCAAAAGATTTGTTCGTTCGAATGAATCGTTCGCGAACGACACAACATTAGTCCATATTGCAAAGGTTTGGTGGTAGTGAGTTCCAAAGATGAGGGGCTGAGCGGCTGAAGGTTTGGGCTTATATAAGAGGACAGTAAGATGGATAGGTGACGAGGGTCCGAGGGAATGTAAGGGCATGGCGACACGGAGCAGGTCAGAAAGATATGACGGGGAAAGGTTATGAATAGCTTTGAAAGTTAGGAGAATTATTTTCAATTGGATACAGTGTTTGATGGGTAACCATTGGAGTTGTTGCAGAACGATGGTGTTGTGCTGGATTAAAGGGGTTCTGGTGATTATCCAGGCAGCAGAGTTCTGGAGAAGCTGAAGTTTGTAGAGTGACTTGTGAGGGAGACCAAACAGGAGAGAGTTATAGTAGTCCAGGCGAGAGGTGACAAGGCTATGGATCAGTATGGCAGCAGTATGTGGGGTAAGGGTTGGACGAAAATTATTAATATTGCGTAGTTGAAAGTAAGCAGACCCCGGTCTGCTTACTTTCAACTACGCAATATTAATAATTTTCAACAGCACACTCTTTTCAAGCCCACATAAACAACATTACCCGTAATGTTGTTTATGTGGGCTTGAAAAGAGTGTGCTGTTGAAGATGACACCCAGACTTTTAACTTGGGAGGAGGGTGAGTAATGGACAAGCTGTTGGTTTTGTCAGCACCTGCTGCCACCTTGTGGTTTGTATTCAGTTTTCCTTTGTTGGTGCAGTTGACCTTGTTGACCTCCACTTCATTTCTCCTTCCCCTTAGAGTTCCCTTGTTCCCATTGTGGGCGGAGTTGTGAGACGTGCACAGCTGCTCCCAATTTACTCAGATGATATTTAAGCAGCACCTTGGCAGCTGGATGGCACTTGGTGATTCCATTCCTCGGCTCTCCACTTCTGACGACTTCCATGCTTCGTGTTTCTTGCTACTTGTTATCCTGGCCACTCCCGGTGCCATCCAGCTTGGTGTCTACGTCGGCGGTAGCACGTCTTGCAACTCCGACCCAAGTTTGTTCTATTTTTATATATTAGTTTTTGTTTTCTCCACGGTGCCCATTTTGAGTTCTCCTTTTTGCACCGTCGCTTTTTGTTCCCTCCTGTGAGGAGCACCTTTTTGTGAGTATGCAACTCTAGTAAAGAACTGTTCAACTCACCTTTTGTCTGCATCTTTGGGTTCCTCTCAAACTGTATTATACAGAGCTGTGACAGAATCACCAAGTCATTATGGAACCCGCAGACGAAGATCCTGTTCGACGGGCTCAGGGCTCATGGCCAGCAAATAAGCCATCATGAACAGAGTTTGACTAACCTGACAACGCTAGTGCAAGAAATGCACACCCGCATGTTTGTCCCTCACCCGCTCCCAGGCTCGGAGGTAACTCAACCTGCAGCTGGAAACTCTGGTTCCTCCGACGCCTCGACATCGGGTTTTTCTACCCGAGAACCCAGCATACCACACCCACCCAGGTATGAGGGGGACTTTGGACAATGCAGACTTTTTTTATACCAATGCTCCTTAGTATTTGCACAGCAGCCTCACTCGTACTCAACAGACTCCGCCCGTGTGGCATATATACTAAGTCTACTGGCTGGAAGAGCAGCACGCTGGGCTATGGAGATATGTGAGAGCAAACCAGAACTTCGTTCCAGTCTGACCCTGTTTTCTGCTGAGCTGCGCAGCGTTTTTGATCACCCTGTGAACGGGAGGCAGGCAGTCGCCTCCTCGCTACTCGCCAGGGGTCCTCCTCTACAGCCGACCACTCAATCTCCTTCAGGATCCTGGCAGCGGAGAGTGGCTGGGGGGAGAGAGCATTGAGGGGCATATTCCTGGCTAGCCTTAGCCCCCGCATCCAAGACGAGCTGGCTGCCCGTGACGAAACCCAGACCCTAGAGGAGCTCATTTCACTCTCCATCCGATTGGACAACCGCCTACGAGAGCGACACGCTCAGAAGGGGAGGGATCCTCCGTCCACCAGATGGCAGTCACCTACCAGGTCTCCACATTTACCGTCCAAGCCTCAGGGAGGGTCGTTTCCGCCTTCTGACTGCAGTACCCCGGAGGAGGGGCTAGAGGGGGCGATACCCATGCAGCTGGGTGGCAGCCGCCTGTCATCAGCGGAGAGGATTCGTCGGCTGAGGTTGCGGTTATGCCTGTACTGTGGAGCTGCGGACCACGTCGTCGTTCGCTGTCCTGCGCGCCCTACTAGGGGCCATCCTGCTTCCACCGGAGATCTTCCTCGGCCAAGACTACCACCTTCGCCGCCTTCCCCGGCAGCAACATCTGCATCTTCTCCGCTGGTGGGAAGACTTCAAGTGGAAGGTACTCTGTCATGGGGTGGGGGGGAGTCGTGCCCTATTAAGGCACTTATTGACTCAGGGGCAGATGAGAACATTATTGACAGTGGGCTTGTTGAGTTGTTAAAGATTCCTACTGCGGGTGTGGAACGCATTAAGACTGTTAGCTCACTTGACGGGCGTCACCTGGCTAATATTACGCATCAAACACACGCCACATCCCTCCTTATTTCGGGAAATCACCGTGAGAAGGTTAGTTTTCTTATAATGCCTTCTCGTTCAGCACCCGTAGTTCTTGGCCTTTCTTGGTTACAATGTCACAGTCCCAGCATAGATTGGACCACACTAAAAATTACTAATTGGAGTATTTTTTGTCATAGTCACTGTTTACGCTCCGCTTCGTCTCCTACTAAGCCTGTCACTCTTCCTAGTCTTCAACCCCCTGATCTTTCACTGATTCCTGAGGAATATCATTCCCTTAGTGATGTCTTTAGTAAAGACCAGGCTACGTCGCTACCCCCCCACCGCCCATATGACTGTGCCATTGACCTCCTTCCAGGGTCTACGCTACCTTCTTCACGGCTATACAATATTTCACGTCCCGAACAGCATGCTATGGAGGAATACATCTCCTCTTCTCTCGCCGCCGGACACATTCGTCCCTCTTCCGCTCCCGTGGCGGCTGGTTTTTTTTTCGTTAAGAAGAAGGATGGAGGGTTGCGACCCTGTATAGACTACCGAGCCCTAAATAAGATCACGGTTAAGAATAAATACCCTCTTCCACTATTGGAGTCTTCATTTGTGCCTCTGCATGGGGCGGTAGTATACACCAAATTAGATCTACGTAACGCGTATCACCTTGTGCGTATTCGTCAGGGCGATGAATGGAAGACTGCTTTTAACACTCCTCTAGGCCACTTTGAGTATTGCGTCATGCCGTTCGGCCTCACAAATGCTCCAGGGGTTTTTCAGTGTTTGATCAATGATGTTCTTCGCGACATGATAGGGCGTTTCGTAGTAGTGTACTTGGACGACATACTTATCTTTTCACGCTCCATTGAAGTACACCATCAGCATGTTCGTCTGGTCTTGCAGAGACTTTTAGAGAACCGGTTATTTGTTAAGCCCCAAAAATGCACGTTTCATTCTCCCACAGTGTCGTTTCTGGGGCTGATTGTAGAGAGGGGGCAGGTTAAGCCAGACCCAGCTAAGGTCCAAGCTGTGGTAGACTGGCCAACGCCGTCATCCAGGAAGCTGTTACAACGGTTTCTAGGGTTCGCTAACTTTTACCGACGTTTCATTAGAGACTTCAGTAAAGTAGCGCAGCCTTTAAATAGATTAACGTCCTCTAAAATTCCTTTTGTGTGGTCCTCAGAGGCTGACCAGGCTTTTCGACGCCTTAAATCTCTTTTTACCTCTGCTCCTGTATTAGTTCACTCTAATCATGATCTCCCATTTTTTGTTGAGGTGGACGCATCTAACACCGGTGTAGGGGCTGTGTTGTCCCAGCATTCCAGTGCCGATCGGAGACTGCACCCCTGCGCCTTCTTCTCCAAACGCCTTTCACCTGCAGAGAGGAATTATGATATTGGGAACCAACAGCTTCTGGCAGTGGTCCTAGCCCTACAAGAATGGAGGCATTGGCTGGAGGGTGCAAAACATCCAATCATCATTTATACGGATCATCGTAACCTAGCCTACCTCCGCTCTGCTCAACGCCTCAATCCCCGCCAGGCTCGGTGGGCCCTATTCCTCACAAGGTTTGACTTCTGCATCACCTTTCGCCCAGGGTCACTCAATGGTAAACCTGACGCCTTGTCGAGAATGTTCTCTCCCACAACAGAAGACACTCCCCCAGAGACCATCCTTCCCCAGTTCCGGATCTTCGGCGCATTACAGTGGGAGGTTGAGAGGCGTGTGTCGGAGGCTATCAAGGACTCCCCATCTCCTGTTGGCTGCCCCCCTGGTCGCCTTTTTGTGCCGAGAACCCTCCGTCCAGAAGTCTTGTCTTGGGCTCACACCTCCAAGATTGCCTGCCACCCAGGTGCCAGACGCACTGAGTTCCTACTCACTCAGCGGTTCTGGTGGCCAACCATCCACACTGACACAAAGAGATTTGTGGCTGCATGCCCTGTCTGCGCCAGGAGCAAGGCTTCCCATCAGGCTCCTGCGGGGTTGCTGCAGCCCCTTCCCATCCCCTCTCGTCCATGGTCGCACATTGCTCTGGACTTTGTCACAGGTCTACCCATCTCCAGGGGTTTTTCTGTCATCCTCACAATTGTAGACAGATTCTCTAAATTTACACACTTTGTCCCCCTTCGTAGACTTCCCTCCTCCCTGGAAACCGCCAAACTGCTAGTCACCCATGTGGTTCGTCTTCACGGAATCCCCATTGATATGGTGTCAGACAGAGGTCCTCAATTCTCATCTGCTACATGGAGATCATTCTGCAACCTGTTGGGGGCCACCGTCAGTATGTCATCAGGATATCACCCACAATCGAATGGACAATCTGAAAGAGCCAACCAGGACTTAGGGGCGGCCTTGAGATGTGTTTGTCACCAACATCCATCTTTGTGGTCCACCTATCTCCCTTGGGTGGAGTATGCCCGTAACACTCTCATTTGCTCATCTACTGGCCGGTCCCCTTTTCATGTGGTGCATGGTTTACAACCTCCTATATTTTCCTCTCAGGAAGTAGAGTCCGCAGTCCCTTCCGTGACTGCCTTCCTGCGCATGGTGCACCGTGTGTGGCGTGATACCCGTGCCGCCCTATCTCGCACTGCCAGACGAAACCAAACCATGGCAAATCGTCATCGCAGCCCCTGACTACAAACCCGGCCAAAAGGTTTGGCTATCATCCAGAGATGTTACACTGCCAGGAGAGTCGAAGAAATTGGCCCCGAGATTCATTGGACCATACGAGGTGAAGCGGATGATTACTCCCGTCACAGCTCGACTCAAGGTACCAAAGTCTTTCAAGTCATACCCAGTCTACCATGTCTCCCGCCTGAAGCCCGTCGAGTCGAGTGACCTTAGCCCTCCATCAGTGACTCCCCCAGCTCCTCTGCAGGTGGAGGGTCATCCGGCCTTCATAGTCAACACCATCCTGGACGCCAGGAGGCGAGGCAGGGGGGTGCAGTTTCTGATCGACTGGAAGGGTTACCCCCCAGAGGATCGTTCCTGGATCTCTCGTTCCCTTATCATCGATAAAACACTAATTACCGATTTTTATCACAGATTTCCTGAAAAACCAGGAGGTCCGCCAGGTGGCGTCCGTTGATTAAGGGGGGGGATACTGTCAGCACCTGCTGCCACCTTGTGGTTTGTATTCAGTTTTCCTTTGTTGGTGCAGTTGACCTTGTTGACCTCCACTTCATTTCTCCTTCCCCTTAGAGTTCCTGTGTTCCCATTGTGGGCGGAGTTGTGAGACGTGCACAGCTGCTCCCAATTTACTCAGATGATATTTAAGCAGCACCTTGGCAGCTGGATGGCACTTGGTGATTCCATTCCTCGGCTCTCCACTTCTGACGACTTCCATGCTTCGTGTTTCTTGCTACTTGTTATCCTGGCCACTCCCGGTGCCATCCAGCTTGGTGTCTACGTCGGCGGTAGCACGTCTTGCAACTCCGACCCAAGTTTGTTCTATTTTTATATATTAGTTTTTGTTTTCTCCACGGTGCCCATTTTGAGTTCTCCTTTTTGCACCGTCGCTTTTTGTTCCCTCCTGTGAGGAGCACCTTTTTGTGAGTATGCAACTCTAGTAAAGAACTGTTCAACTCACCTTTTGTCTGCATCTTTGGGTTCCTCTCAAACTATTATACAGAGCTGTGACAGGTTTTGGCTAGAATGGATTTGGTACCAACAAGTAGGATTTCGGTTTTATTATTGTTGAGTTGGAAGAAATTGGATGAGAACCACTGCTTGAGTTCTTTGAGGCAGTCTGTAAGGGAGGAAGGAGGAAGAGAAGCAGTGGGTTTGGTAGAGATGTTCAGCTGGGTGTCATCCGCATAACAGTCAAAATGAATTTAAAATTTACGGAACATATTGCCAAGAGGTAGAATGTAGATGATAAAAATCAGGGGACCAAGGACAGAGCCCCGGGGCACACCAGAGGAAACGGGAGACGGTGGGGATTTGGATGAACGGAGTTAAACAAACTGAGTGCGGTCAGAGAGATTTGATCCAAACCAGTGAAGGGGTGTGTTTGTGATGCCAATACTGTGCAATCTGTTGAGGAGGACAGTGTGTGAAATGGTATCAAAGGCTGCAGTAAGATCTAAAATGATGAGGATATTGAGAAGACCAGAATCAGCTGCCAGGAGGAGATCGTTTGTTATTTTTACAAGTGCTGTTTCAGGGAGGCGGAAACCAGACTGGAATTGTTCATATATAACAGTAGGTGGTAGTGAAGCTGAGAGGAGACAGCTTTTTCGAGGATTTTTGAAATGAATGGCTGATTTGAAATTGGATGAAGGTTATTAAAATTATTTGGATCTGAGCCTGTTTTTTTTTCAAAATTGGTGTTATGGGTGCTGTTTTGAAAGCTGAGGGAACAATTCCAGTGGTGAGAATAGACTGGATGATATTAGTAATAAGGTGGATTAGTGAGGGAAGGAAGATTTTCACCAAAGCAGTTGGGAGGGGATTTAAATGACAGGTGGTTGGCTTTCATCGACGGATAAGTGCATTGATGTCCAACTGAGAAGGCAGTGAAAAACTAGAAAATGAATGGATGAGGGAGGCAGGGAAGGTGAACTGTAGAAGAGGGAAGTTGTTCATGAATCTGGGTGATACAACTAGGTCTTTGTGTGAGTCCCTCTCGTAATCATGGTGTCAAAGCAATTAAATAGTTCATTGTTTCTATTAGTGCAGACAATGTTAAATGGACTTCATAATAAGTTGTGTCTTTACGTGAAAGCAATTAATCCACACTCACAACATTGTCTTACAATTGTTTAAAAAAACATCTTCAATAGATCAAGTAAATGCAATGTGATGAATCTGGTCTACAAAAACAGATGGTGGACAGTTTTAAAAACTACAAGTGGAAGTTTTAACTACTTCCTGTAGGGGTCATGAACACTGTTTGTAACATCAGTGTTATTCAATAATGACGTTAGTAACACCGTTACTTTTACTAGTAACGAGTAATCTAATTAATTACTTGAAGGTCCGTTACAATGCCGTTAGCGATAGCTTGATGTAACGTGTGACGCTACTTTTGATGTGGTTTCATACACATGCTGTCTTGTTGTTGACATATGTCAACAACAAGACAGCATCATAAGTGCAACAAGCTCAATGCAGTAATATCTTTTTACTATTTAAAGCAACAAGCACCACCAAACCATTCCCAGAGTCCCTGGCGGGCCATGCCCGCCCACAGATTCAGCCGTGCCCGCCCTGGACTTTTTTCTACATCGGAGCAGGAAAAAAAGGGCAATATTTAATCAAAACAAAGCCACGTTGACTAAGACGATAACACAATTAACTGACAATTGAGTATAAAAAACCGCCGAAAATGTTGACAGAAACAAAAAAAATCCAATCAAGTTTAATTTTGTCTTGTCAATGGGTGGGACAAATTCTGAGTATATCCAATCACAGCTCTATAACAGCGGAAGAGGGGTGTGGGTTAGTTATGAATGATAGCCAAGCTAGTCAAATGCTTTTCCTCCTCAGATGAGGAAGTCATTAGTCCCGCCAAAAACAAAATGTGTGGTTTTAACATTTTCTACATCGTATTATGTGTACAACTGGGATTAAGTGAAGAGGACTCATTTGATTTTTACTCCAATGATGCCATCAGCAGCAGTCATCGAACGTGACATCACAACTATAAGTTAATACTACGAGAGCGCGCATCGATCACTAAACTTTCACTACTTTCGCTGTTCACAACTGATACCTACATGTAAGACAAACACTTTATATTCGTTGTTATTGTAACGATTGGTGTTTCAAATTATTTAAGCATGTATCGTGTCCGAAAAATTAAAGAGTTTGCCATGTTTATGGTATTAAAGAGGTAGCAAACAACTGTTGTTGATCCAATGTTGATGTTCTAAAACCTTTTTCTTGTTTTTCTCCTCTCTGAGCTGCCATCTTACCGTGGTAGAGGAGTTTGTGTGTCCCAATGATCCTAGGAGCTATGTTGTCCGGGGGCTTTATGGCCCCTGGTAGGGTCTCCCAAGACAAACTGGTCCTAGGTGAGTGTAATATTTCCATGTATGGAATAAACTACAGGACGATTTCTTCAGGCTTTGAGTTGTGTTTTTATTCCAACAGGTCATCTACCTCCAACTTCTCTACCGTTAGTTGTGTCCCTCCAACCTCACTTCCGCAATCCAAGCCAGGACCCCTACCGGGCTGCTTTGAGCATGTAGTTGCCTAAACAGATGCCTGATTAAAATGCCACTCATCCAACATAGGGTCTTCATTGGCTATGAATATTACATCCCCCTTTTTATGGAAACAAACAAAACAAAATAGTAAAGTGCTGCCTGTACCATGTATGCATAAAATAGCATCATATCAGGTTAGTAAACTGGGAACAAATATTAAATGAATAAACATGGCACAATAGACAGATTCTGTGTGAGGTACCTGGTTAGTGCAAAACGGTACTATAAAAAAAAACTGGAACGTATTGTAGAACTTACACAGGTATCGGCCTAACATGTCTCAATACCAGAATGCATCATTTAACATTTTAGCGTGGTAGTGAACCCATATGCAGTATGCATTGAACTGTAATGGAAAATATTGTATGAAAATATCAAACACATTTGTGAAAAGTCTTGACTGTAAATTCACAACAATAATCAGAATCACCGATAAATATGACGGTTTCAGCTTACACATATAAGGTTACATTCGTTTTTTCTTTTCTTTTTTTTTCTTTTCTTTTTTTTTTTTTCAGGGCAGCGTTCGGCGTACACCCTTTACAATTCATAGGTCCAAAATGGCTCGAGGCTTTACCTCTCTGCCTGACCTGGTGCGGTATGAAGCCTCTGCTTCCGAATCAGATGGCAGTTCTGGTGCATGCGAAGCAGGCAAGTCCATTGCTCCGCTTGTGTGTGTGAAAGGTGCGTGGTTTTCTTCCGGTGTGTTGTCGTCAGGTGAGTATGAGGTCGGTTCAGGTGGGTGAGAGTGGTGTACCTTGGTGCTTCGGAGGTGTCTCTGGTTACGGCGATACACCTGTCCCCCTGGAGTGCGGAGGATGTATGATCGTTCGGTGTTAGCAGGCTGCACGACCACTGCTGGCTTCCAGTGCCCCTGTTCCTGGAGTCTGATGGGCTCTCCACTGTGTAGTGGTGGTAGTGGCCTGCTTGACCTGTCAAAGTATCTCTTTTGATGTTGTTGTCTCTGTACTCGCGTTGCATGTGCCTCTTGGTGACTGACGATCTCTGGTTGCAACTGTTGGTCGGTGATTGGCAGGACGGAGCGTAGCCTGCGGCTCATCAGCAACTGTGCTGGTGATTTGAAATTGTCGACTGGTGTGTTTCGATATTCTAAAAGACTGTTGTATGGGTCCCGTCCATCAGCTTTGGCTTTGTCCATGAGAGCTTTGGCGGTCTGTACTGATTTCTCTGAGAGGCCATTACTCTGTGGGAAAAATGGGCTTGATGTGACGTGCCTGAACTCCCATGACTTTGTGAAGGACTCAAACTCCTTGGACGTATACTGGGGGCCGTTATCTGAGACCAATGTTTCTGGGATGCCGTGTCTGGTGAAACTTGCCTTGAGCTTGTGAATGACTGCGGTTGACGTGGTGCTGGTGAGTTTGTCTAGTTCAAAGAAACGACTGTAATAGTCTACAGTTACCAGGTAGTCCTGGTTGTTCCACATGAAGAGATCCGTTCCAACTACTTGCCAGGGCCGGTCCGGGATCCGGTGTGGTATCATGGGTTCCTTGGCATTTGCTGGGCGTCGTTCTTGGCAGACAGAGCATTGCTCCACAATGACCTCTATGTCTTTGCTCATCCCTGGCCAGAACATGATGTCCCTGGCTCTATGTTTGCATTTCTCCATTCCCATATGTCCAGCATGGATTTTTGATAGCATCTCCTCTCTGAGGCTGGCTGGAATGACGATCTTCTCTCCCTTGAAAATAATTCCATTCGTTTTTGACAGCTCGTCCCGGTGGTTCCAGAACGCAGACACACTCTGGGAACATTGTTTTCTTTTCTCCGGCCATCCATCCAGTATCACCTGGCTCAGCTGCCTGAACTGTGTGTCATTCTCTGTAGCTGCTGCAATCTCTTTCAGTTTAGGGTCACTCACCGGCAAGCTGTGGTACACGATGTGCACCTGCCAGTCCATTCCTTCACTAAGGTTGTCGTTGCCGTGGGAGATTAGGGATTTTCTGGAGAGTGTGTCGGCGACCGGGATGTCCTTCCCAGGACGGTGTTCGATTGTGAAGCTATACTTTTGGAGCTGGAGTATCATACGTTGTAGCCTCGGAGGGGCTGCAGCAAGGGGCTTCTTCAGAATCGACTCGAGTGGCTTGTGGTCCGATTCCACCAGGACGTGGCGTCCGTAGGCGTATTGGTGGAAACGTTTGAAGCCGAAGAGTATTGCGTACATTTCTTTCTCTATTTGCGCATAGTTGATCTCACTGTCTGTAAGGGATTTGGACGCATAGCTGATGGGTCTGCCCTCTTGGAGCAGCACGGCTCCGAGCCCGTACTTCGAAGCATCCACCTGTAGACTGAGAGGTTTCTCCGGATCGAAATAGGCCAAGACTGGGCCCGGTTCTATGGTGAGCACGTCTTTCACCTTCTGGAACGCTGCGTCCTGTTGTTTGTCCCACAGGAACTCGCTGGATTGCTTCAGCAGCTGTCGCATGGGCGCGTTCACCTCGGAGAGGCAGGGGGCAAACTTGGCCAGGTAGTTGGCCATGCCTAGCACAGTCTCTAGCTCTGCCCGGTTCTTTGGCGGCTCCATGTTCTTGATGGCGGATACTTTCTCTGGATCTGGCTTGAGACCGTCTGCGGAGAGCCGATGCCCGAAATAACTTACTTCCGTGGCTCCGACGGTGCTCTTTTCCGGGTTGAGCCGGACTCCTCTCTCCCGTGACCTCTGCAGCCTTCTGTCATGCTCCTCCCTGGTCGCTCCGTAAATGAGGATGTCGTCAACGATTGCGAGTACGCCGTCAAGGCCCTCATAGGTTTCGTCTATTTTCCGCTGAAATTCGTCCTGTGCTGAGATGAGTCCAAATGGTAACCGCAGGAATCGGTAACGCCCAAACGGCGTGCAGAATGTTGTGAGTTTGGACGATTCTTCTGACAGTTTGATGGCCCAATATCCTGAGCGGGCGTCCATTACGCTGAAGTAGCGCGCTCCTGCTAGCTCAGACGTGATGTCCTCCAGTGTTGGTAGTGGGTAGTGCGGGCGCATAATGGCCTTGTTCAAGTCTCTAGGGTCCAGGCATACTCTGAGCTTGCCTGTCCGTGGTTTTTCGACGACCACTAGCCGATTTACCCACTCTGTTGGTTCAGTTATCTTGGCGGTGATGTGTGTGTTCTCCATCTCTCGTAGCTCTACCTTTAGTTGACAGCATAGCTTGTGTGGAAGCTTTCTTGGAGGGGCCGCCACGGGTATTGCGTTCGGGTCCAGGTGGATTTTGCATTCCCCGGGGAATAATCCGATCCCTTTGAACACGTCACTAAACTCCTCCATCACTGTCTTTTTCTCAAGCGGCGGCGGCGCAGTGACTGACAGCACTAACTTGATGAGATCCATGTCCAGGCATGCTTGTAGACCTAGCACAGGGGGCGCTTGCGTTTCTACGATGTAAAAGTCCAACATCATGCAGCATGCTTTATATTTGCAATTTATTGTGCATGTGCCTTTTACTTTTAGCTGTTCTCCCCCGTAGCCTGTCAGTCTGCGTGTGGTGGGTTGAAGCTTAGACTCCTGTTTCAGGCTGTGGTACTCTTTCAGAGGAATTATGTTCACCTGGGCCCCAGTATCTAGCTTAAACCTCAGCTTTGTTCCCTGCTTGCCCATTTCAATACATGCAAAAGCCTGCTCTACTTCTGCAACACGCTCTCTCTGCACTGCATCTACAAAGAATTCGTCTGTATCTGACTCAGGGCTTTGGCTTACTTCATGCACTGTCTTCCTGGTGTACTGGCTAGATTTACAAACGGCACTAAAATGATTTAGTTTTGAGCATTTAGCACACTGTCTTCCTTTAGCTGGGCAGTCGTCTAAGTTCCTATGCCATTTATTACCACAGTAGCCACAGTTCCTTGTCCGTTTTGCGCCTCTATCACTCACTCGCATGTTTTCCGTTTTCTCTGCGGCACCGTTTGATGCGCGCCAGTGTACTGCATGTACTAGCTGCTGTTCACGCGGGTTACTGGTGACTCCGCTGAGAGCTTTAGTCTGCGTCTGAGTTAGCTCGTGTGATCTAGCTATATCTATGGCTTTGTCTAGCGTTAACTCGGATCCAACGTTTAAGAGCTTTTCTCTCACTTTAGCTGAATGTATGCCAAACACAACGCGGTCACTGACCATCTCATCCCTGTTCGCATAATCACAATCCTTTGCTAGCAGCTTCAATCCGGTCACAAATTGCTCAAATGATTCACTAGGTCCCTGCACTCTTTCCTGGAACCTATACCTAGCAAATACTGTGTTCTTTTTGGGTGTTACATATGCTTCAAAACGGTCGTAGTACCCTGTCAGTACATTTACTTCCTCCGCAGTCAGGACCCACGTATTAAAAATGTCCCGCCCTTTCTCTCCTACCCACAGGAGTAAATAGCTGCATCTTTCCGCTTCACCTTTGCTTTGTAGCGGGCCGGAAAACATCAGTCCAACATGCTGCTTGAACTTTCTCCATTCTCCTGGTAAATCGAGAGAGTCCCAATCCATGCGGGGCGACGGCACTCCTGTCGGTTCCATGTTAGTGTCGGTTCTGCTCCTCTATTCTGACACCATGTAATATTTTCATGTATGAAATAAACTGCAGGACGATTTCTTCAGGCTTTGAGTTGTGTTTTTATTCCAACAGGTCATCTACCTCCAACTTCTCTACCGTTAGTTGTGTCCCTCCAACCTCACTTCCGCAATCCAAGCCAGGACCCCTACCGGGCTGCTTTGAGCATGTAGTTGCCTAAACAGATGCCTGATTAAAATGCCACTCATCCAACATAGGGTCTTCATTGGCTATGAATATTACAGTGAGGGATCAGACAAAGAGCAGCTCGAAGACCTCCATGACGAATAAAAATAAAGGACCCAGATTTCCCTCGCCCGGACGCGGGTCACCGGGGCCCACCTCTGGAGCCAGGCCCGGAGGTGGGTCACGATGGCAAGCGCCTGGTGACCCACCAGGCCTGTCCCCATGGGGCCCGGCCGGGCACAGGCCGAAGAGGCAACGTGGGTCCCCCCTCCAATGGGCTCACCACCCATAGCAGGGGCCATAGAGGTCGGGTGCAGTGTGAGCTGGGCGGAAGCCGACGGCAGGGCACTTGGCGGTCCGATCCTCGGCTACAGAAGCTAGCTCTTGGGACGTGGAACGTCACCTCGCTGGGGGGATGGAGCCTGTGCTAGTGCGCGAGGTTGAGAAGTTCCAGGTAGATATAGTCGGACTCACTTTGACGCACAGCAAGGGCTCTGAAACCAGTTCTCTCGAGAGGGGCTGGACTCTCTTCCACTCTGGCGTTGCCGGCAATGAGAGGCGACGGGCTGGGGTGGCAATTCTTGTTGCTCAGAGCCTGCACGTTGGAGTTCAACCCGGTGGACGAGAGGGTAGCTTCCCTCCGCCTTCGGGTGTGGGGACGGGTCCTGACTGTGGTTTGCGCTTACGCGCCAAACCGCAGCTCAGAGTACCCACCCTTTTTGGATTCGCTCGAGGGAGTACTTGAGAGTGCTCCCCCGGGTGATTCCCTCGTTCTACTGGGGGACTTCAATGCTCATGTTGGCAGCGACAGTGAAACCTGGAGAGGCGTGATTGGGAAGAATGGCCGCCCGGATCTGAACCCGAGTGGTGTTCTGTTATTGGACTTTTGTGCCCGTCACAGATTATCAATAATGAACACCATGTTCGAACATAAGGATGTCCATATGTGCACTTGGCACCAGGACACCCTAGGCCGCAGTTCCATGATCGACTTTGTAGTTGTGTCATCGGATTTGCGGCCTCATGTTTTGGACACTCGGGTGAAGAGAGGGGCGGAGCTTTCAACCGATCACCACCTGGTGGTGAGTTGGCTGCGATGGTGGGGGAGGATGCCGGACAGACCTGGCAGGCCCAAACGCATTGTGAGGGTTTGCTGGGAACGTCTGGCAGAGTCTCCTGTCGGAGAGAGTTTCAATTCCCACCTCCGGAAGAACTTTGAACATGTCACGAGGGAGGTGCTGGACATTGAGTCCGAGTGGACCATGTTCCGCGCCTCTAATGTCGAGGCAGCTGATTGGAGCTGTGGCCGCAAGGTAGTTGGTGCCTGTCGTGGCGGTAATCCTAGAACCCGTTGGTGGACACCGGCGGTGAGGGATGCCGTCAAGCTGAAGAAGGAGTCCTATCGGGTTCTTTTGGCTCATAGGACTCCTGAGGCAGCGGACAGGTACCGACAGGCCAAGCGGTGTGCGGCTTCAGCGGTTACGGAGGCAAAAACTCGGACATGGGAGGAGTTCGGGGAAGCCATGGAAAACGACTTCCAGACGGCTTCGAAGCGATTCTGGACCACCATCCGCCGCCTCAGGAAGGGGAAGCAGTGCACTATCAACACCGTGTATGGTGAGGATGGTGTTCTGCTGACCTCGACTGCGGATGTTGTGGATCGGTGGAGGGAATACTTCGAAGACCTCCTCAATCCCACCAACACGTCTTCCTATGAGGAAGCAGTGCCTGGGGAATCTGTGGTGGGCTCTTCTATTTCTGGGGCTGAGGTTGCTGAGGTAGTTAAAAAGCTCCTCGGTGGCACACTCCTCAGCCTTCCCGGTAAGGTCTATTCAGGTGTACTGGAGAGGAGGCTACGCCGGATAGTCGAACCTCGGATTCAGGAGGAACAGTGTGGTTTTCGTCCTGGTCGTGGAACTGTGGACCAGCTCTATACTCTCGGCAGGGTCCTTGAGGGTGCATGGGAGTTTGCCCAACCAGTCTACATGTGTTTTGTGGACTTGGAGAAGGCATTCCACCGTGTCCCTCGGGAAGTCCTGTGTGGAGTGCTCAGAGAGTATGGGGTATCGGACTGTCTGATTTTGGCGGTCCACTCCCTGTATGATCAGTGTCAGAGCTTGGTCCGCATTGCCGGCAGTAAGTCGGACACGTTTCCAGTGAGGGTTGGACTCCGCCAAGGCTGCCCTTTGTCACCGATTCTGTTCATAACTTTTATGGACAGAATTTCTAGGCGCAGTCAAGGCGTTGAGGGGATCTGGTTTGGTGGCTGCAGGATTAGGTCTCTGCTTTTTGCAGATGATGTGGTCCTGATGGCTTCATCTGGCCAGGATCTTCAGCTCTCGCTGGATCGGTTCGCAGCCGAGTGTGAAGCGACTGGGATGAGAATCAGCACCTCCAAGTCCGAGTCCATGGTTCTCGCCCGGAAAAGGGTGGAATGCCATCTTCGGGTTGGGGAGGAGACCCTGCCCCAAGTGGAGGAGTTCAAGTACCTCGGAGTCTTGTTCACGAGTGAGGGAAGAGTGGATCGTGAGATCGACAGGCGGATGCGTTGCGGCATCTTCAGTAATGCGGACGCTGCATCGATCCGTTGTGGTGAAGAAGGTGCTGAGCCGGAAGGCAAAGCTCTCAATTTACCGGTCGATCTACGTTCCCATCCTCACCTATGGTCATGAGCTTTGGGTTATGACCGAAAGGACAAGATCACGGGTACAAGCGGCCGAAATGAGTTTCTTCCGCCGGGTGGCAGGGCTCTCCCTTAGAGATAGGGTGAGAAGCTCTGTCATCCGGGGGGAGCTCAAAGTAAAGCCGCTGCTCCTCCACATCGAGAGGAGCCAGATGAGGTGGTTCGGGCATCTGGTCAGGATGCCACCCGATCGCCTCCCTCGGGAGGTGTTTAGGGCACGTCCGACCGGTAGGAGGCCACGGGGAAGACCCAGGACACGTTGGGAAGACTATGTCTCCCGGCTGGCCTGGGAACGCCTCGGGATCCCCCGGGAGGAGCTGGACAAAGTGGCTGGGGAGAGGGAAGTCTGGGCTTCCCTGCTTAGGCTGCTGCCCCCACGACCCGACCTCGGATAAGCGGAAGAAGATGGATGGATGGATGGATATACAATAATAACTGTTCTTTGTTCATGCACATAATACATATTATCAAGTGTTTGAATGTATTCATTAAATTAAGTACTCTTGGGTGCCAAAAAGTGATCCAAAGTAATACTTTGAAATTGGCACATCTCATCTGTGCATCAATTACTAGTTTACCTCAAGAGAGTTACATATATGATAATAAAGGACATACAGTGCTGTTTACTTGTTGACCTTTAAATAGCTGAAATATACCCCAAACGACAACTTATGGTTGCCATCTCCAAAGAGTAGTCTAGTAATTTATGCACAGATGAGTTGTGTCAGTATCAAAATATTACTTTGAATCCTTTTTTGGCATACATTGATTTAATGAATACATCCAAAAACGTTATTATTATTTATTATATGCTAATATTGTATGTAGCTTTTAAACAAGAAAAAGTTTTTACCACATCAACATCAAATCAATAACAGTCCTTTACAACCTCATAATTACCATAGAAATGGGCACTCTTTAATTTTTTGGACACGATAATGACTTGAATAGTTTGAAACACATAGCGTTACATTAACCACAAATATAAGGTGTTTGTCTTACCCATAGCAATCAGTTGTGGACAGACAAAGCAGCGCAGCTTTCAGCACGTGGTGGGAATACATTTTTGGCAGGTGCCCCCCTGAAAATATTGAATGACCCCTTGAAATATTTTGTCTGCACCACACTAAAATGAGCCTGATATCAAGTAGGAAGAGGCACCATCACACTGTGACACAGCAGACAACAACATATGCACATACACAATGAGAATAATGAAAAACAAATCAATGATTGAAATGAAAAACTTGCCATCATACAACACACAGTTTGTTGACAAGAAGATAGACAGCCATCGAGGCACATTCAATCTCTTTATTAAGCAGAAGTAACACAATCCGGTGAAATGATTCAAAAGAGCTGGACACACTGCCGCTGCTAACGACTAAAGCTAACAAACACAGCTCCATTGAAATCCCTCGATTATGTCACTTAGCAACAGGCCCCGCCTTATAAAAGCACAGACACATGCAAATGCAGATTTTTAAGTATTTTTTTAAGTAACGTTGTGACAGTTTGACCCCACACTGTCACTGTTTGACCTTTGGACTTCCTCACAAACCGTGCACATTTGTTGGGAAGCTCAACATGGACACAAACATTCAATCTTGTTAGCCAGTGAAAAGCATGTGCTCAACAAACAAATTGTTACCTGTCACTCACCATGGCTCTGAACTATTGACCAAAAGAGTCAGGGTGGGGTTGAGGGCTTTATATAGGTGACCACACCTGCATTCACTAATTAGGCCAAATTTGGGTCGAACCATGATCTTCAAATGCTGGGTGTTACAGAAGGACACTGGACATTTAAAAGTTGTGTTGTCTAAACCTGAATATACTGTTTACGAAAATGACTGCTCTACACATGCAAAAGTACCATGTGAATACTTTTTAGACATGTGATGGTTATTTATGGTGAAATTTACAAAATAACTGTTTTCTTAATTTCCCCTGTCAAATTGGTCCCAGCTAGTGGGCGGGGCTAAGGGCTATTTAAGTTGGAAAATGCCGTTTTTCTGACAGTCTGCTGTCGGTCACTGCCAGAGGAGGTTCTCTGTCCTGAGTAGGAGTTTCGGTCTCCATGCATCAAACATCTACTAAGGTGAATATTTTGATGATGAGATTATGTTGTGTTGTAACCGGTTAAACGAGTTTTGTTGAATGCTAATTGATTTTGCTAAATCTGTTATGATTAGTTAATTCTTTACTTTGACATATTTGATTATTGACCTTTGACTATGAGTACATGTATTTTGATATAATGAATGATTTATCTTTTGATTATTTTTAATATGCTTATTTTGATTAATTATATAGGCCTAGTTAACGCATGCAACTTCGAAATGTATTTAGAATATAAATGTACTATATATAATATACGATACTAATATTGCCTCTATTTATTACATTACAGATTGTGGGTGCTTTGTTTTTTCTGTCGTTGTTCACCTTTTGACACTTTTTGGGATTTCAATAAATGTTTGTAAACTCTCACCAACTGCGTGCCTTGCCATCCTTGATTTGAAAGTCTGGTTTGCAAAGGTTACATTACCTTCACCCGAGCCTGGGTGTGACAAACGTAATTACTTTCCCTAGTAATTAATTACATTTATTTAAGAGTAATTTCGTGAGTAATTCAAATACTTAACGAGTAATAATAATTAATTACTTTTTAAAAGTATTTTTCAGAACACTGGTCATAAATTATTATGACGTTTGGATCACAAAAAAATGGCGGAAAGCTAAATAAGCTGCAAGTTGCAATACCGCTATGACGTATTGACTACAGCTAAAATAACAAAACAAAATAGCAGCCAGATATGACGTACACCTACTTCCGCTGTGATGTCATCCCGCACTGTTTTTTATTAAGCTGGCCTCTCCATGTTCATGGGAATTGCTGTCTCTTTTTTCTCCTGTGAGATGACTGAGGTCATGTGAAATAGAAGAACTAAACAAGACTGAGCAGTTGCAGGACCCAAACTGTGGAACTCTCTCTCTCTGCAAATTAAAACTGCTACATCTGTCTTTTAAATCAGCTTTTAAAACACATGTTTTTGCATTGGCTTTTAAAAACAATCTGAACTACACTTTTCAAGACTTTTTAGTAATGTTTTAAACATTGTATTCAGTTTTATTTGCTTTTATTAGTTATTTCCATTTTTTTTAAAACCTGTCAAGAGTTTTTTTAATTTATTTTATCAATCAATTTATTTATTGAACTTTTAAATTTTTTTTAACTTGTACAGCACTTAATGGCAGCTTGGGCTGTTGTTTTAAAGGTGCTTATAAATAAACCTTGATAATGACACAATAAAGTCACTACCCTACTACCTTAAGATATTTACGATTTACAAGGCAAAATGGTCATCTTTTCACCAATAATGTGACGTAAAATGATTGGATGCCATGCACTCCTTACTTACCCTGCAGGCTTGTCCACCCTGAGGAAGGCCTGAATGACCAGGGGGAACTCATACTTGACAATATACATGTAACTGGACATGGCTGTGGAATGTGAATAGACACACAGTTAGACGCTAGATATAGTAGAACACACGAAACAAAACACAATCTATGTCAGGAGATGTCACACACTTTTTTTTTTTACGGTTGTATTTTACTGTATGTGTGAGGATCGCAGCATGTGACCTCACCTCCGATGTTCTGCAGCGTGATGGCGATACCTGCCGCCATCTTACCAGGAGTGCCAAATGCTCTGTAGCCAAGCTGCTCATAAGCCCGGATACCTTAAACACAGTCGACGCATTAAATATGTCCACAAATCACACAGTAAATCAGATGTTTTCAAAGTGTAGCCTTCTCTCAGAAAACATTAAACAGCTGACGCCTGCCCGACTCCCCAAAACAACCCAATAAAAGATTTTTGGAGGGGCCTATTTTGTTTTTTGTGTATATTTTGATTTTAAATCTAACAATAAATGTATTATATACCTTAAGCTTTTTAGCAGGTTTGCAGCACTTGTCTTTATTTTTCACAGGCTGCTGCAACTCCCCTGAGGTCTTCTGGGGCAATCCTGCCTCAGACTTTAAAAACAACACATTGCAATACTGTTCCCTCCTATATATACTGTTCATGTTGTTTTTACTTGCAATGCTATTTTACAATGATCATGCTAATACAGTTAAAATATTAGTTATCAGAGTCAATTAACACCTTTATTGAATATGCATGTTGCGTTGTTCAGTGGCGTGTCTAGGATGTGGCCTGAGATGGCACATGCCACCCCTAGGATCTGATCGGCCACCCCAGGTGCCACCCGCTCAGAGGCGGAACAATCTCAACAGTGTTTTTCAAACTGTGGCCTCTAGTGGTGCGCCAAACAATTGCTTAATTCAGGGGTCCCCAAACTACAGCCAGCGGATTGTCCTAAGAGAGACATTGGAATTTGGTATACCACCCAATGGCTGAAGTCCACAGTGATCATTATTCATCGATTATTAAATATCATGTACAGTAAAGCCATGTCCATCCTTGTTCTATTCTCTGTCACTATTGTTCTAACCATGCTGAACACCCTTTTGCAGGTACCCAGAAAGGTTTCGAGTACCACCAAAAAAACTGAATCTCTGAAGACAGTATAAAAATCTGTGTTAAAGGTGTACAAATACAGTTTGTATAATAAGCATGTCATTGTTTACAAATGAGGGTTAAGAGTTCAGTACTAAAAAAAAAAAAAAAAAGAATGTGGCTTAAGTACAGTTTTTTAATTGAGCTGCTGCATTTTTTGGTTGGGATGTTTATTTATTTTGAGTAACTTCTACAATTCTAAAAGGGGAGGAATGTAATAGAGTGATCTATGTTTGTCTGTTGCCATCTCCTGGTGAATGTTGGCTATAGCGTACTGGGGTTACTTTTTGGTTGGCCAACGATTTACGTGGTGTTGCACACCTGACGTCAAGTGTGTGAGTCTGTTCTGAAGTCTACAGTAAAGAGACGTACTTCATCACCTCGCCTGGTTATTGCCTCCAACTCAATATATTACAACAACATTGCTGTTTACGGCAGATAAACTGCTTTACGGTAGAATAAAACATGACTGCTGTTGTTGTGTGTTGTTACCGCGCTGGGAGGACGTTAATGAAACTGCTTAACAATAAACCCACATAAGAAACCAAGAACTCGCCCTCGATCATTCTACAGTTATAACGTGTTTGGGCAGGCACGCTATTTATCTTGTGGGAAAGCGGACGTGAATACAGGCTGTTGACACGTCACTCAGGTCCGCATGGAGCTGGAGGGGGCGTGGCTTCCAGCTCCGCCTGAATTTCGGGAGATTTTCGGGAGAAAATTTGTCCCAGGAGGTTTTCGGGAGAGGCGCTGAATTTCGGGAGTCTCCCGGAAAATCCGGGAGGGTTGGCAAGTATGCTTGAGGGACATCGATAAAAATGGATGGATGGCTAGATTTCTGATGGATTACAAAACTTTAAGAAAGTCGTCAGGGAAGTAAACAAGGTAGAAATGGTTCACATACTCTTAATATTCAAATTGTTAATCATTTATACTTCGTATTGTAGTGGCGGGCAATCTTATCCGGCACGTACATATTGGCGGGCAATTTTAAGCGGCGGATTCGGCGCCCACATATCCGGGTGGCGGGCATTCTTCTTTGATTGACGATGACTGATGATGAGCACCCAGGTTCCAAACGTCCGTGGTCCTTCACTAAACGTAAGTCATTTTAGTTACAAACATATTTTTGTACACAAGCGTCTTTAAAATGTTTTTTCATTGCCAACAAAAGAACAGGCGCATTTATCTGTTTTGAACAATAGTGAAATAACAAAAGATGGTGGGACCAACTTTCTAGTTCTCCTCAGTCCAGGTAATTGATTTTGCTATGCAAATACTCTCAAAGGCGAACTGTGTAATACTTTAAATTGTTCTGTTGCCAGCAGTAGATTTAAACGAACACCGAAATGTTACAATTCAGTGTGACCATATGACCACGGCTGGAGAAATACTTTACAGAAACATACTTGAGCACTACTGTGCATTGGATCACCTGACCAGTGTACAAAACAGGTTTATTTTTCAGCGCATTTAAAAATCAATAAACCCGCATCAGCACTTAAAACACATCTTACATGGTACTGTTGAAATTCAAATAATTGTTAAAAACATATTAAACGTGAAAAAATAAAGAACATATTTGAACTCACAATTTGTAGCACCCATCCAACGCCGTATAAGCCAGTGGTACCGCTTGTAGTTCGTTGATTCGAGTGGAAGTGGCGGGCAAAACCATCTCACCGCCGGAACAGCTTAGCTATTTTCCAAGGTCGGCGACCTCATCTCACAAGATCTAGTTTCTCTTTAAATAATTTTCTTGAAAATGGCCTAGCAAATACATATCTGCCATCTAATCAACATGTTGCTCTCTTTGTGAGTTAAAAAAGTGAGTGATTTCTCTGCCAGCCGGGTGTGGATCTGGTGCCATTTCCTGATTTCGCAAATAACAACTTGTGATTCGATACTCACTTGGGAGTGACAAGTGAGTATCCAATCACAGTCGTGTTTAAAGTAAGGCTACCTAGATGGGCTACTGTCAACAACTCGTGATCTGATTGGCTATTGCAACTGTCTATCAGCCACCGCTAAAGTTGATTCAGAAGGCGTCCGGCAGAATTCATGCAGCGCTGGCAACAAGCTAGGTGAAATTTGATTGGATAAAAGCTCTAACCTAAAAAAAAAAAGCAACACTAGAGCCTAATATGTCATGAAGAGATGTTGATGAATACTTTTATATATTTATGGAAAGTAAATTAACCTTTTATTAATTTGTGATCATGATTTATGTTAGGAATAAGGGTTACGTTAGAGTTGGGGTTAGCGCTAGAGGGTTAGGGTTAGGGTAAGGGTTAACAATGTTACTTTATCAAAGAGGAAATTTGATATACTGCAATTATCATACTGCAATTATTCTAAAAAAAAATTGTATTTTGCACCAACTGTTGCAAGTTGTCTGACGTAATGTAATAGCTCAGTGCTTTGCAATATTGTTTAATGTCCGTAATTGTTTTACAAGACGATTCACTCTATACTTGGTGGTGGTAACCATGGTCAGGGGCACCGAAAAGGGGGGGGTAAAGGAGACGGATTCTAGGGGCCCATGATGGAGGGGGGCCCAGAGAGGCCCCTAATGATGATGAAATTATAATACAGAAAAAATAATGACACTGTGTTGGGGGCCCTGTAAAGATTATTTTCATGGGGCCCAAAATCCCTAGCGGCGCCCCTGACCATGGTACACTACTATATTAGCTCCAGCTGCTCCTGGGGTAGACTGATTGTTATATGGGTGCCACCCCTGCAGAACTAGGTGACACCCCTGTAAAAAAAAAAAAGTCTAGACACGCCACTGGTGCTGTTACACAATTTCATTGAAATTGTTTATTATGAGACCTTAACAGAACTGCAAAATGTATTACAAAGACAACACAGGTGTTCTTTTCTTCATTCAACAAAGACCTGATGTATAGCATCAGGGGTGTCCAAAGTACCTTAAGTTTTCAGTGTGGCCCGTGAGACGTCACAAGTTTAACAAGAAGTTTGAACCACAGTGTATTTGAGCCTAAATTGATTTCTCTGCAAATTAGTTTGATTTGGGATGTATCCGTAGCACTCATGTGGAAGTTGATTGAATCACTAGTTAATAACGACAAGTTTATTCCCAGCTATTAACAGCATCAATGTACATGACCCAATCCAAACAACTTTCCCCACGCTTGGTGTAAATTAACTATAACCAACAAATATAGTCAACACACAGTCGCGCGCAACACACATCCTGCTCATTGTGGTGCTATGTGGACATTATAAAACAGTATATATCATTAAAATTACACATATATGAATCCATTGCAGTGCATGATGGGTAATATATGTAAAACACTTTCTCCACACTTCCCCATGTTTGGTGCATTTTAGCTGCTTGATATTTAAAGTTATAGTTAAAGTACCAATGATTGTCACACACACGAGGTGTGATGAGATTATCCTCTGCATTTGACCCATCACCCTCATCCCCTGGGAGGTGAGGGGAGCAAGGAGCAGCAGCTGTGGTCGAGCACGGAAATCATTGTTTTGTGATTTCTGATTGATTGCAAAACTTTAAAGAGGAACTGCACTTTTTTTGGAATCTTGCCTATTGTTCACAATCATTATGAAAGACATGACGACAGATAGATTTTTTTTTTAATTATGCATTCTAACTTGTAAAAAAAGGTAAATAAAAGTCCGCTTGTAGCAGAGCCAATGGGAGGTCCTCTATTTCGCTCATAAAATCCAATAAATGACCATTCAAAAACCGGCAACAATACTCCATTTTCGTTTTGTGATTTGAATATTAACCAAGTATTAGTGATATTGTTATTTTATGCGCTAACATAGACAAACTATTTATAGTGGCGTTGTGATCACAAGCCTATGTACTATTTCGAAATGATCGACTGGCGAGGTGTTTCCTCACTTCCTTGCTCCCTGGAAGTTTATTGTAGATCATACAAACCCCGTTTCCATATGAGTTGGGAAATTGTGTTAGATGTAAATATAAACGGAATACAATGATTTGCAAATCCTTTTCAACCCATATTCAATTAAATGCACTACAAAGACAAGATATTTGATGTTCAAACTCATAAACTTTTTTTTTTTTTTTGCAAATAATAATTAACTTAGAATTTCATGGCTGCAACACGTGCCAAAGTAGTTGGGAAAGGGCATGTTCACCACTGTGTTACATGGCCTTTGCTTTTAACAACACTCAGTAAACGTTTGGGAACTGAGGAGACACATTTTTTAAGCTTCTCAGGTGGAATTATTTCCCATTCTTGCTTAAGTTGTTCAACAGTCCGCGGGTCACCGTTGTGGTATTTTAGGCTTCATAATGCGCCACACATTTTCAATGGGAGACAGGTCTGGCCTACAGGCAGGCCAGTCTAGTACCCGCACTCTATTACTATGAAGCCACACTGATGTAACACGGGGCTTGGCATTGTCTTGTTGAAATAAGCAGGGGCGTCCATGGTAACGTTGCTTGGATGGCAACATATGTTGCTCCAAAACCTGTATGTACCTTTCAGCATTAATGGCGCCTTCACAGATGTGTAAGTTACCCATGTCTTGGGCACTAATACACCCCCATACCATCACAGATGCTGGCTTTTCAACATTGCGCCTATAACAATCCGGATGGTTCTTTTCCTCTTTGGTCCGGAGGACACGACGTCCACAGTTTCCAAAAACAATTTGAAATGTGAACTCGTCAGACCACAGAACACTTTTCCACTTTGTATCAGTCCATCTTAGATGAGCTCAGGCCCAGCAAAGCCGACGGCGTTTCTGGGTGTTGTTGATAAACGGTTTTCGCCTTGCATAGGAGAGTTTTAACAGATGTAGCGACCAACTGTAGTTACTGACAGTGGGTTTCTGAAGTGTTCCTGAGCCCATGTGGTGATATCCTTTACACACTGATGTCGCTTGTTGATGCAGTACAGCCTGAGGGATCAAAGGTCACGGGCTTAGCTGCTTACGTGCAGTGATTTCTCCAGATTCTTGAACCCTTTGATGATATTACGGACCATAGATGGTGAAATCCTTAAATTTCTTGTAATAGCTGGTTGAGAAAGGTTTTTCTTAAACTGTTCAACAATTTGCTCACACATTTGTTGACAAAGTGGTGACCCTCGCCCCATCCTTGTTTGTGAATAACTGAGCATTTCATGGAATCTACTTTTATACCCATTCATGGCACCCCACTGTTCCCAATTTGCCTGTTCACCTGTGGGATGTTCCAAATAAGTGTTTGATGAGCATTCCTCAACTTTATCAGTATTTATTGCCACCTTTCCCAACTTCTTTGTCACATGTTGCTGGCATCAAATTCTATAGTAATGACTATTTGCAAAAAAAAAATGTTTAAAAGTTTGAACATCAAATATGTTGTCTTTGTAGCATATTGTAGAATATGGGTTGAAAATGATTTGCAAATCATTGTATTCCACTTATATTTACATCCAACACAATTTCCCAACTCATATGGAAAAGGAATCATGCATCCCACCTGGATAGAGTCGTCTGAAGACATATTCTGACAAGTTGGTAGACTTTGACAGCCAAGTGGCGAGAACGACACAAAAAGACGCTTGCCCCCCACCCCATGACGAAGCAGCTCCCCTAGTGGCTGGCAGCTTCAGGCCAGATGCCTGTCCCCTCACCCCTCGTTGCAAGTCTTGAGTTGTTTGTTGTAGTATGTTTATGTGCTTTGCTATGGAGTTTTTTCTCTCTCCAGACTGGGCCGCCTCAGTCTGAGATTGATTTTTTGTTTACTCATCCTCCCCCAGCGTCTACCTTTTCCCCACATTTTACGGGGCGCTGTGTGGCGGCCCATCAGCGTTCCTGTTCTTTAACCCTGTACAGTGTTTGTTTGTCTAATCTTAAAGGGGTTTGTGCTGAAAATAAAATGTTGCTAAACTAGTGCAATGACAATAAAGATCGATCCATCCATCCGTCCATCCACCACATTTCTTTGCGAGGATTATGGTCATTCTTCATACAGTATATGTACATTCTAGCAGTCCGCGTCCAGCACACAGCAGACACTGCACAGCACAGTAAGTGATGGTTTAGTATGTTTGTTGGCACTAATGAAGTCTGCAGTGAGTAATAATCAGTAATACACAAAAGAAAAGCAAACATTGTGATGCGTTCTTTAAATTAATGCACCGCGAATGTTTAAAATGACCAAAATATGTAAATAATAAATGTTATTATAAATGTGCCCTTTATTTCATTACATACTTATATCATGTATATACAACCTCAATGGAGGTTTTTGGATTTGTGTTAAGAGCTTTATAGGTCGAATAGAGGCTCCCCTGTAGGCTTTATTGTGAGCAGACTTTTGATTGCATTTATTTAATATTTAGACTGCAAAAAAAAAAAAAGACATCCATCGTTATGTCTTCCATAATGATTGCGAACGATTGGCAAACGTCCCCAAAAAAGTGCAGTGAAGTGGAAGTAGTTAAAGTTATGTAATGTTGTTTAGTTTGTTATAGCTTGCTTTAATCAATGCAAAATTAAATGTTATTTCAGTACGAAAGATTGTTGTTAAGCCACAATCAATGCTCAGCTGTGTGACAAAAAAAAGTGTTGTAATGTGTGTATTTGGGTATGCATGTCTATGTATACGTGTGTGTCCAGGGTGTACGCCACTTTTTGCCCGAATGCAGCTACCGTACTTGTTTATATTGAAAAAAAAACAACCATATATATATATATATATATATATATGACCCTGGATCTCAGGAAACAGAGTGGACCGACACCAGCAGATGACATGGCACCCCAAACCATCACTGATGGTGGAAACTTTACACTAGACTTCAGGCAACGTGGATCCTGTGCCTCTCCTGTCTTCTTTCAGACTCTGGGACCTCGATTTCCAAAGGAAATGCAAAATTTGCATGGTTGGGTGATGGTTTGGGGTGCCATGTCATCTGCTGGTGTCGGTCCACTCTGTTTCCTGAGATCCAGGGTCAACGCAGCCGTCTACCAGCAAGTTTTAGAGCACTTCATGCTTCCTGCTGCTGACCTGCTCTATGGAGATGGAGATTTCAAGTTCCAACAGGACTTGGCGCCTGCACACAGCGCAAAATCTACCCGTGCCTGGTTTACGGACCATGGTATTTCTGTTCTAAATTGGCCCGCCAACTCCCCTGACCTTAGCCCCATAGAAAATCTGTGGGGTATTGTGAAAAGGAAGATGCAGAATGCCAGACCCAAAAACGCAGAAGAGTTGAAGGCCACTATCAGAGCAACCTGGGCTCTCATAACACCTGAGCAGTGCCAGAAACTCATCGACTCCATGCCACGCCGCATTAACGCAGTAATTGAGGCAAAAGGAGCTCCAACCAAGTATTGAGTATTGTACATGCTCATATTTTTCATTTTCATACTTTTCAGTTGGCCAACATTTCTAAAAATCCCTCTTTTGTATTAGCCTTAAGTACCGTAATATTCTAATTTTGTGACACACGGAATTTTGGATTTTCATTTGTTGCCACTTCAAATCATCAAAATTAAATGAAATAAACATTTGAATGCATCAGTCTGTGTGCAATGAATAAATATAATGTACAAGTTACACCTTTTGAATGCAATTACTGAAATAAATCAAGTTTTTCAAAATATTCTAATTTACTGGCTTTTACCTGTATATATATATATATATAGTTACTTTTCATCCAGTCGGCTTTCAAAGTTTTTTTTAGGCCAATGCGGCCCTAAAGTCAAAAAGTTTGGACACCCCTGCCATAGATTAATGGGTGAGGTGTATTAGGGGTGTTTCGATCTGATAATGATATAAGATATCATTTAGATATCAGCAAAACAATTCAAACGTATCAGCTGGCATTTAAAATCTCTAATACAAGCAGTTCTGTAGCGTGTTTACTTATGGAAAGTTAACATCTAAATGTACTCCAATAAGCACACATAGTTGGTCTTTTCTTCTATATAGTTAAGTCATTTACAAAGGGTAAACATAGTACACTATAGGCTATTAAGAGCTAGCAGCTACACAACAGCCAAGCACACAATAGCACACAAACTTGACATATGTAATAATAATTGAATAATATTGCATTCTAAAACAGTACATTTGTCAATACAAACAAGTATCAAATAATCATAGTTGCATATTGCTTTCACATGCAACTTCTCCAAGGCAGAAACGTATTAGAAAGAATCCAGTAACAAATGTTTCAGCATCATTTGACATAGTGTGTCATGTGTTTAACTTTGGCCTGGGCGATAAATCAATTTTATCGATAAATGGTAATAAAAAGTAATAGATGTGATAAACCTTGTGTTTATCCACTTACCAAAGGTATAGGGCCTTCTCATTGTTGGACTTTATTATGTATTTGTATACAATGTACAATATTATGTTTTGGTTTACCTAAGTATTTCATTCAACACAGATGTTTTGCTTTTGAGAGGAAGCTCCAAATGTAGTTGTTTGACAATTATTTTACACAAAGTGAACATTTGCAGAGAATAATTTCGCCACACCTAGTGTGTGTGTGACAATCATTGGTACTTTAACTTTAACTTTAATTTATATTTGTTGTAAAAATAACAACTTTATAAAGATGATAATTCTGCTAAGCGTAAGATGCACTGTATGTTCATGCCATGTATCCCTAAGTTTTGGCATCTCCTTTCAAAATACTAGTTTTTGAGCCAATAAAAGCACAACTTGTTTTGAATTATTGCTGACATGTGTATCTATTTGTGTCTTTGAAAAGTAGAAAAAAATAAAATAAAATCTGTTTTGTGAAAAAGTTAGGCCATATAGCCCAGGCCTGTCTTAACTTCATAAATTGTTGTGGCCACTAGAGGTATCGTCAAAAAAAAACTATGTTTGATTAATTTCACTTGTTCAAACCTTTTCTAACATTCCACACTACAAAATAATACAAGTATAATTTGTGCTGATATCATATCATATCAATATGGATATCAGCCAATACTCAAAGCTTCAATTGTACCAGGACACGGTGACACGCATAATGTGCATGCAGCAAATAGTTGTTATACATACCTACGATACCAGAAGATTTAAGCAGTAAATGAATGGAATAAGATGAAAGAGCTGCCACCACTGTAAGGAGGACCCTGAAAAAAAAAAATGAAATAGAATTATTGCCAGCTGTGCACCGTACTTGACCATTCGATAGATGATGCATCTGTGGAACTCTCTCCCATTGCAAAAAATCCCAAAACTAATACATCTGCGGAGTGGTACTTTTAAGAATATTTCATTTATTGTTTTACATGCTTTTATTAGTTTTATTATTTTCGCTGTAACCTGTTATAGGTTCATTTTTGGCTTTTTGTTTTTATCATTAGAGGAAAAGAAAAGGAGAGAAAAAGCGCAGCTAAAAGTAAAAAATATTAATTAAAGTTTTAGCATGTTAGCATTTTAGCTAATTTTTTAATTAATTAATTTTGTAGGTCTCAAATTCATGGTTATTGTTTGTATGTGTTATCTTGCCAGCATGCTACAGTAAGTGTTACATTTTAGCATGTTAGCTAATTTTAAAAGTATGAAACTAAAAGTCATGAATATTGTTTTTGGTGTTATCTTGCTTGCATGTTGGCATGTTAGCAGATTTTGTAGGTATTAGACGAAAAGTCATGGATAGTCATGGATATTGTTACTCGGTGTTGGTGGCGTGGCTCGGTTGGTAGAGAGGCCGTGCTAGCAACTTGAGGGTTCCAGGTTCGATCTCCGCTTTTATATCCTAGTCACTGCTGTTGTGTCCTTGGGCAAGGCGCTTGAACCACCTTCTCCCAGTGCCACCCACACTGGTTTAAATGTCGCTTAAAGATGTAGATAATGGATTTCACTATGTAAAGCGCTTTTAGTCTCTAGAAAAAAGTGCTGTATGTTCACTTCATTTGCTAGCACTTGGTGGAGGCGGTTGCATTTTTTCCTCCCTCGCTGTCTCTCCCTGCTTGCTCTCTTTGTCTTGTCTTGTCTATACTTTTTAAGAGCCTCTTTCTCTGCACTGTCCTCCAAAATCTAAACACCAGACATGGAATTGATTAGCTGGACTCTCGACTTAATTGACAAAATCTTCTTGATGAGGAAAAGAGGTTCTGGGGAGCCTGGCAGCCCTGACGTAACTATTGCTGCGGGGTACGTGAGAGACTTCTGGGAGAAATTGAGAATCATGTGCATGGAAGACCCTATTTGGAAGATCCTATTTTAACCCTATTTGGAACCGTGATCACAGGGCATCTGCTGATTGGACTGGGCATTGCCCTGGTGTATCCTCAAATTCAGAAAATGATGGCGGGCATCGCAATGGAAGGCATGAGTCGAGCTGTGGGATCACAGACTGTGGCGAATGCTCCAAAGCATTTACACATATGGTTTTCTACACCAAAATTAATCTATTGATTTTCATTGTGTGAATGCTCCAAAGCAGTGGACCCAACCACCGGGCTGCGGCCCGATACCGGTCCGTGGATCGATTGGTACCGGGCCGCACAAGAAATAAAAAAATAAATAAATTATCATTATTATTTTTATTTTTTTTATTTAAATCAACATAAAAAACACAAGGTATACTTACAATTAGTGCACCAACCCAAAAAACCTCCCTCCCCCATTTACACTCATTCGCACAAAAGGGTTATTTCTTTCTGTTATTCATATTTCTGGTTCCTACATTATATATCAATATATATTAATTCAGTCTGCAGGGATACAGTCCATAAGCACACATGATTGTATTTCTTTATGACAAAATTTTTTTTATTAATGTATTGTGTGAATGCTCCAAAGCATTGTTGACACCAAAATTCATCAATTAATTGATAGTATTGTGTGAATGCTCTAAAGGATTCACACATGTTTTTCTATACCAAAATTCATCTATTTATTAATATTGTGTGAATGCTCCAAAGCATTCACACATATGGTTTTGTACACCAAAATTAATCTCTGTATTATTATTGCGTGAATGCTCCAAAGCATTCACACCTATGCTTTTCTACACCAAAATTCATCTATTTATTATTATTGTTGTGTGAATGCTCCAAAGCATTCACACATATGTTTGTCTACACCAAAAATGTATTGTGTGAATGCTTTGGAGCATTCACTCAATAATAATAAATAGGCATATGTTTTTCAACACCAATATTAATTAATGTATTATTATTGTTGTGTGAATGCTCCAAATCATTCACACATATATTATTATTATTATTATTGTGTGAATTCTCCAAAGCATTCACACATGTGTTTTTCTACACCAAAATGCATTTATTTATTGTGTGAATGCTCCAAAGCATGGGTGTCAAACTCTGGCCCGCGGGCCAGAGTAATTTCACTTGGCCCATGAGGCGATATCAAATTAGCACTAGAGCTGGCCCGCCGATCATATACAGCGGCGGTGCCGCGGTATATCACAACTTCTCATACTTGCCAACCCTCCCAAATTTCAGTGCCCCTCCCGAGAACTATAACGTCCCATTTTCATCCAGTCCAACAAGTGCCGTCTCAGTCACATAATATGTGCGGCTGTAGCATGCACACAGAAGTGAATGCAACGCATACTTGATCTTCAGCGATACAGGTTACACTGAGGGTGCCAGTATAAAAAAAACTTTAACATTGTTAGAAATATACGCCACATTGTGAATCCACACCAAACAAGAATGACAAACACATTTTGGGAGAACATCCGCACAATAACACAACATAAACACAACAGAACAAATACCCAGAACCCTTTGCTGCACTAACTCTTCCGGGACGCTACAAGGTGTGTGTGTGTGTGTGGGGTGGGGGGGGGGGGTTCGTGTTGGAGGAGTTGTGAATGAATGAAATATGAAATCCGTGCTGCAGTCTGCAGGTGTACCTAATGTTGTGGCCCAGCAGCGACTGCAGCACGGATTTCATATTTCATTCATTCACAACACGAACATTATTGTTTTTGCACTTTTGGCTTCTTATTAAATAACTTTTTTAAATAGATTAAATCTTGCACGTGGAAACTTTAACTGTGGGCTTTAGTTGATATAACACTTCCGTCAGGGGGTGCATTCTACGCCGGGGGTGCATTATCCGGCACAACACCTAGCGCTGCAAAGGGTTCTGGGTATTTGTTCTGTTGTGTTTATGTTGTGTTACTGTGCGGATGTTCTCCCAAAATGTGTTTGTCATTCTTGTTTTGGTGTGGATTCACAGTGTGGCGTATATTTCTAGCAATGTTAAAGTTGCTTATCGGGGCACTCTCAGTGTAAACTGTATCGCTGTTGATGAAGTATGCGTTGCATTCACGTGAGTGTGCGTACAGGAGCCGCACATATCTTGTGACTGGGCAGGGACGTTGTTAGAAAGGATGAAAAGTGGACGTGACGTCAGCTCGTAGAGGACGTTAAAAGCAGTGCCTGTTAGGCACGCCCCCAAGACTGTGGAATACGAGGTATAGCGACTGATGAACACCTTCGTTCGATAATGAAGGTCGCTTCAAAGCCCGAGCCCCGACATTAATGAACTAGCATCCAAGAAAAGATGTCAGGTATCTGGCTTGGGCACGTCAGATTAGATCAGTGTGTTGCAAACTGAGCAGTTTAAAGTCCTGAATGGTTGGTTTATTCATTATTTTATTTTCAAATTTATTAGCCTATGGAAAAAGTTAATGTTGATATTTACCTCAGAAGGCTGCAAATAGAAAAGAGGCATTCAATTTTTATTTAAATTGTATATGATATGCCATTGATATTTTTGAATTATTATTATTATTATTTGAAACTCGATTTTGCATGTCACTATAAAGTTATAGAAGCCTTGCTTGTTCAATATTCAATGCAAAACTTGTTTGGGTCCCTATCAAAAGGTTAATTTGTTCAACCTTGGCCCGCGGCTTTGTTCAGTTTTAAATTTTGGCCCACTCTGTATTTGAGTTTGACACCCCTGCTCCAAAGCATTCACACATATGGTTTTCTACACCAAAATGTATTAATGTATTGTGTGAATGCTCCAAAGCATTCACACCAATGGTTTTCTACACCAAAATTAATCTATTTATTGTGTGAATGCTCCAAAGCATCTACACCGAAAATGCATCTATTTATTATTATTGTGAAAATGCTCCAAATCATTCACACATGTTTTTCTACACCAAAATGCATATATTTATTATGTGAATGCTTTGGAGCATTCACACATATGGGTTTCTCCACCAAAATGTATTAATGTATTGTGTGAATGCTCCAAAGCATTCACACATATGGTTTTGTACACCAAAATTCATCTATTTATTATTATTGTGAAAATGCTCCAAATCATTCACACATATGGTTTTCTACACCAAAATTCATCCATTTATTATTATTGTGAAAATGCTTCAAATCATTCACACATATGGTTTTCCACACCAAAAATATTTAATGTATTATTGTGTGAATGCTCCAAAGCATTCGCACGTATGGTTTTCTACACCAAAATTCATATATGTATTGTGTGAATGCTCCAAAGCATTCACACATATGGTTTTCCACACCAAAATTATTCAATTTATTATTGTGTGAAATTCTCCAAAGAATTCGCACATATAAATAAATAAATGGGTTATACTTGTATAGCGCTTTTCTACCTCCGAGGTACTCAAAGCGCTTTGACAGTATTTCCACATTCACCCATTTATACACACATTCACACACTGATGGCGGGAGCTGCCATGCAAGGCGCTAACCAGCAGCCATCAGGAGCAAGGGTGAAGTGTCTTGCCCAAGGACACAACGGACATGACTAGGATGGTAGAAGGTGGGCATTGAACCCCAGTAACCAGCAACCCTCCGATTGCTGGCACGGCCACTCTACCAACTTCGCCACGCCGTCCCATTTTTGGTTTAGAACACATATGGTGTTCTACACCAAAATTCATCTATTTATTATTATTATTATTATTATTATTATTATTCTCCAGATTTTGGCACGCTTTACCGTCCACATTTTTCATCCGATTCAAACCGTTCCAACTTCAAACTGTTCCGCCTATTTGGGATTTGTGGGCTTTCCCTTCAAAAATTCCCAGATTTCACAGAATTCCAGGTTTTCCGGGCCATTTTTCCCATTCAAAATGAGTTGGCCATTTTTCAAACTTCCACCATTTTTATCTGTGATCCCAAATGTCATATCTGTATAGATTCTTGCACTCCATTGAAGGTACAGTGGTTTTGTATTTTCATTTTATTCCTGTACAATTTCTTGACCAGGAATTTTATAACCATTATTTTCTTTCTACTTCAGGCACACAACCTGACAGGCTTGAGAGACATAACCTAATAATGTAACCTAACACACAATTAGTTTACCGATACATAATGCATAAAAACTAGAATGAACAATCACAAATGTCCCCATAGCCTTGGAATTTAACATGTCCTGTGTGAGGAGGATGGATGACTTAGAGGCCACGGTGAAATCCCTAATTGCAAGAAGACCGCACGTCACCTTAGTGTGCTCAGCAGGAAGATTACTCTACCATACAGAACTCTAGTGAACTGGAGGACTCTGGCTCAACCGGAGAAGAGGAATGCAATGGTAATTAAGTGGGCATAATCCAACATGAATTACAATCTCATAAACTGATTTATTTTACAAATTAGATTTCCTTAGTTTGTCACATTTGTCTCCTTTGCATAATTGTGTTTTTCCATCAACATTTCCTTGAAACAAGGGGAGGGGCAAATATAGGGGCAGCTATTGGTCGTACCCTATGCCGAGTGGCCACACATGATGTGCTTGCACGGGGCAGAAGGTCTAAGAAGGCATTCCAAAACCTGATCCTCTGCAAGATCATAACAGGCAAGTGGTACAACAGTTCTTGATTCACGACGCTTTGATGTATAACTTTACTTCATTTTGACTTCTACTTCAGCGGCTTGTCTTAAGAACTTCCATACAAGTAAACTTTAAGTAGTCCATTGGGCACGCTCTCAAGTTCGCCCCACACAGACTTTAAATTCAAAAATCCTATTAGTCTTGTTTTGAGTGTGTTCACAATAATTAAATACATTTGAAATATTTCAATTACTTCTGGTGATCAGGAAGTTTAGGGCATACTTGCCAACCTTGAGACCTCCGATTTCGGGGGATGGGTTGGGCCGTGGTCGGGGTGGGGCGGGGGCGTGGCTAAGAGGGGAGGAGTATATTTACAGCTAGAATTCACCAAGTCAAGTATTTCATATATATATATATATATATATATATATATATATATATATATATATATATAGTCAAGTATTTCATATATATATATATATAGGCAGCGGACAGGTACCGACAGGCCAAGCAGTGTGCGGCTTTAGCGGTCGCGGAGGCAAAAACTCGGACATGGGAGGAGTTCGGGGAAGCCGTGGAAAACGACTTCCAGACGGCTTCGAAGCGATTCTGGACCACCATCCGCCGCCTCAGGAAGGGGAAGCAGTGCACTGTCAACACCGTGTATGGTGAGGATGGTGTTCTGCTGACCTCGACTGCGGAAGTTGTGGATCGGTGGAAGGAATACTTCGAAGACCTCCTCAATCCCACCAACACGTCTTCCTATGAGGAAGCAGTGCCTGGGGAATCTGTGGTGGGCTCTCCTATTTCTGGGGCTGAGGTTGCTGAGGTAGTTAAAAAGCTCCTCGGTGGCAAGGCCCCGGGGGTGGTGGTTCCTCTCTTTAAGAAGGGGAACCGGAGGGTGTGTTCTATCGTGGGATCACACTCCTCAGCCTTCCCTGTTTGGTCTATTCAGGTGTACTGGAGAGGAGGCTACGCCAGATAGTCGAACCTCGGATTCAGGAGGAACAGTGTGGTTTTCGTCCTGGTCGTGGAACTGTGGACCAGCTCTATACTCTCGGCAGGGTCCTTGAGGGTGCATGGGAGTTTGCCCAACCAGTCTACATGTGCTTTGTGGGCTTGGAGAAGGCATTCGACCGTGTCCCTCGGGAAGTCCTGTGGGGAGTGCTCAGAGAGTATGGGGTTTTGGACTGTCTGATTGTGGCGGTCCGCTCCCTGTATGATCAGTATCAGAGCTTGGTTCGCATTGCCGGCAATAAGTCGGTTACGTTTCCAGTGAGGGTTGGACTCCGCCAAGGCTGCCCTTTGTCACCGATTCTGTTCATAACTTTTATGGACAGAATTTCTAGGCGCAGTCAAGGCGTTGAGGGGATCCGGTTTGGTGGCTACAGGATTAGGTCTCTGCTTTTTGGTCCTGATGGCTTCATCTGGCCAGGATCTTCAGCTCTCACTGGATCGGTTCGCAGCTGAGTGTGAAGCGACTGGGATGAGAATCAGCACCTCCAAGTCCGAGTCCATGGTTCTCGCCCGGAAAAGGGTGGAGTGCCATCTCCGGGTTGGAGAGGAGATCTTGCCCCAAGTGGAGGAGTTCAAGTACCTCGGAGTCTTGTTCACGAGTGAGGGAAGAGTGGATCGTGAGATCGACAGGCGGATCGGTGAGGCGTCTTCAGTAATGCGGACGCTGTATCGATCTGTTGTGGTGAAGAAGGAGCTGAGCCGGAAGGCAAAGCTCTCAATTTACCTGTCGATCTACGTTCCCATCCTCACCTATGGTCATGAGCTTTGGGTTATGACCGAAAGGACAAGATCACGGGTACAAGCGGCCGGAATGAGTTTCCTCCGCCGGGTGGCGGGGCTCTTCCTTAGAGATAGGGTGAGAAGCTCTGTCATCCGGGGGGAAGCTCAAAGTAAAGCCGCTGCTCCTCCACATGGAGAGGAGCCAGATGAGGTGGTTCGGGCATCTGGTCAGAATGCCACCCGAGCGCCTCCCTAGAGAGGTGTTTAGGGCACGTCCGACCGGTAGGAGGCCACGGGGAAGACCCAGGACACGTTGGGAAGACTATGTCTCCCGGCTGGCCTGGGAACGCCTCGGGATCCCCTGGGAGGAGTTGGACGAAGTGGCTGGGGAGAGGGAAGTCTGGGCTTCCCTGCTTAGGCTGCTTCCCCCGCGACCTGACCTCGGATAAGCGGAAGAAGATGGATGGATGGATGGATGAAATAGAAGGGCATTAAATAACAGTGAACATAGTAGACCACTTCTACTGCCAAGATACCTGTGGCGGTGGGGGCATGGTTATGGGCGTGGTCACCATGACGTCATTGAGTAATTTGCAAAATTTGCTATGATGTGATCTTCTTTAAAAAAGGCTAAAAAAATTTAAACATACATTTAAAAAAATCTGTTATTATAAATTAGTATTAACATATATGTATATATGGATATATTTTTCTTTATCGTTTTGCCATATTTTAAATTGTTGCTGCTTTTTGTACGTAGTACTTTGTTGATGTGTTTTCGAGTGTTTCTAGACGTTTATTAACTTTTTTTAAATTAAAAAACAACGAGCAACAAATGTAGCATCTTCGTCTGGTGTTATTATAAAATGTACTCGGTTTAGAGACTTAACTTCTGTCTCTCGATGTCGCTGACTAATGAGGCTGCAGAGAGCATAATATCACACTTGCTTGGTGCTGTTGCTCATGTTGGACTTTCTCTTTTTAAAAGCCGCCACTTTGTAGATGGCTGTCCACCAGTGACGTGTGGTGAACTATACACCAGGTACAAAAAACACCCACAAACGCTGACTTGCTCTTAATAAAAATGCTATGTTTGTTATAAATACAGTTTAAAAAAGAAAAAAAAGTCTGGCTTCCGCTGGAGAGACATGTGTCTGTTAGCCCACACTCCCAGTGTGGCGAGTCAGAGTACTGCAGAGGCATTGAGCTGCAAGTTGACAATATATCGCCCCCTACTTTGAGGCAGAGGTACTTGCTGCCTAGTGACCTTCATTTTCACCGTGGCAACAAGCACGCGCCCCCTCGCACGCACACGCTCAATACACCTTGTGTGTAGCCATGGAGGCACCACATGTATCTGCCTCACTTCTCGTCTGCCTTGCTATTTCCATTAGGAAACACTGAATTTCCACGATTTTGACCATAAAAATTATAATAATATCCAGGAACCACACAAAAAAAGCATGGACCAAAGGAGAAATATTAAAATGTATTTTATTTTATTACTTCGTTTTTGAACATCTCATGGCTACGGAAGTAGAATTGTCTCACATCAACTTAAGTATATCAATATGATATTAATACATATGAATATATTAATAAATATACAAATACAAATACAAATGTGATATACATATAAATAAATCATTTGGATGAATAAACGCATATTTGTAAATATATTTTTGAGATTTGAAAATATATAAAAATAAAATTTACAAATATAAAAATGTGACAGACAAATAAATCAAGAAATTGTATAAATAAATGTGTATTTGTAAATATATTTTTGAGATTTGAATATAAATATGCTTGATTTTGTATTTGTATTTAATTTGCATATGTCTATCGCTTTTTTGCTTTTGTGTGATGAGACATTCCTCCCACAAACCAGATGCACAAATACATGTGACCTACACACTCCCCTGAACAACCATTAGAGGGCACTGCAGCCAGAGCGTGCAGACATGGTCAGACACTGGCGAGCCAATCAGAGGCACAATAGGGAGGGTTATAGTACTCATGACTTTTGGGATGATTTGACACACATTGCACTGATAAGAGATCAGTATCTACATCGGGACAACGTCATTAAACGGCATTGATACAATAAAATAAGCAGCTAACACTGTCTTTCAGATTAACTCGATAAATTAGCAATAGCTAATGCAACGCTAATGTTAGCTAGCTCAAACCCGTTGTGCGTTCTCTCCGTAAAGACGTGGATTGTTTTTGTGCAGAGAAGTCCGGGCATTTTGCATATCATGCCAGCGCCCCCCGCGACCCCAAAGGGAATAAGCGGTAGAGAATGGATGGATGGATGGCATATAATGCTCTGTGACCCAGACAAGCTCTGGCTGCAGTGCCCTCTGCTGGTTGTTCAGGGGAGTGTGTAAGTCACATTTATTTTTGCATCTGGTTTGTGGGAGGAATGTCTCATCGACACAAAAGCAAAAAAGCGATCCACATATGCAAATTAAATACAAAATCAAGCATATTTATATTCAAATCTCAAAAATATATTTACAAATACAAGTTTATTTATACAAATTATTCATTTATTTGTATGTCACATTTTTATATTTGTAAATTGTATTTGTATATATTTTCAAATCTCAAAAATATATTTACAAATACATGTTTATTTATACAAATTATTAAAATTCATATTTGTATATTTATTAACATATGCATATGTATTAATATCATATTGATTTATATATGTTGATGTGAGACAATTCTACTTCCATATTTTACCCCCCTGATGGCACTGCCTCACTTGCCTCCCCTGACAGGACGTCACTGCTGTCTACAGGTATATCTGCAATTCTGCACTATATATAAAAATGACTTCCATATTGCAGACATGCAGACAAAGCTCCAGACAAGTCACAATGGTGTGTGTTTTGTTTACATCCAGTTTCGGTAACGCAATTTTCGGTAATCAAAGTCTTTTTTCGGTGGTCAAGTTTTCGGTTCATCACTTGTCAATAGAGCGCAAATACAGGTAAAAGCCAGTAAATTAGAATATTTTTAAAAACTTGATTTATTTCAGTAATTGCATTCAAAAGGTGTAACTTGTACATTATATTTATTCATTGCACACAGACTGATGCATTCAAATGTTTATTTCATTTAATTTTGATGATTTGAAGTGGCAACAAATGAAAATCCAAAATTCCGTGTGTCACAAAATTAGAATATTACTTAAGGCTAATACAAAAAAGGGATTTTTAGAAATGTTGGCCAACTGAAAAGTATGAAAATGAAAAATATGAGCATGTACAATACTCAATACTTGGTTGGAGCTCCTTTTGCCTCAATTACTGCGTTAATGCGGCGTGGCATGGAGTCGATGAGTTTCTGGCACTGCTCAGGTGTTATGAGAGCCCAGGTTGCTCTGATAGTGGCCTTTAACTCTTCTGCGTTTTTGGGTCTGGCATTCTGCATCTTCCTTTTCACAATACCCCACAGATTTTCTATGGGGCTAAGGTCAGGGGAGTTGGCGGGCCAATTTAGAACAGAAATACCATCGTCCGTAAACCAGGCACGGGTAGATTTTGCGCTGTGTGCAGGCGCCAAGTCCTGTTGGAACTTGAAATCTCCATCTCCATAGAGCAGGTCAGCAGCAGGAAGCATGAAGTGCTCTAAAACTTGCTGGTAGACGGCTGCGTTGACCCTGGATCTCAGGAAACAGAGTGGACCGACACCAGCAGATGACATGGCACCCCAAACCATCACTGATGGTGGAAACTTTACACTAGACTTCAGGCAACGTGGATCCTGTGCCTCTCCTGTCTTCCTCCAGACTCTGGGACCTCGATTTCCAAAGGAAATGCAAAATTTGCATGGTTGGGTGATGGTTTGGGGTGCCATGTCATCTGCTGGTGACATGGCACCCCAAACCAAACCAGCCACCAGTATAAATGAAATTATCTCAAGCGGTGAGTAAAAGGGCTTACAGTGAATGAAAATATATTCCAGAGAAGGAGAGCAGTGTTTGGATATCACTGTCACATCTGTACACCAGCTGCTGTTGATAAAGAAGCAGACTCCTCCGCCTCTTTTTTTGCCGGAGAGCCTCGTGTCTCGGTCGCGCAGAAGAGATGAAAGCCCTCCAGTTGAACCGCGCTGTCTGGGACACTCGCGCTCAGCCATGTCTCCGTGAAGCACAAAATACAAGATGAGGAAAAGTCCTTGTTTCTTCTCATCAGCAACACTAGCTTGTCCATCTTGTTGGCAAGTGAGCGGACGTTGGAGAGAAAGATGCCTGGTAGAGGCGTGCGTAATCCCCATCCGCGAAGACGGACAAGGGCGCCCGCTTGCTTTCCTCTTCGGCGCGGTCTCCCTCTTTTGATCACAGAATGGACCAAATCCGCAGCTGACGCTAAGATGACCAGTAATAAGTCCATAGGGATGATGGATCTGATGTTCAATAGCTCTTCGCGGGTGTATGAGCACGCGGACACACAATTTTCGCACAAAAACAATCAAAACAGAGCGAACGAGAGCACCCAGGCAGCCTTCATCGGCGCCATGATTCTCGGTTTCGGTTCTCATGTCATCCTGGTTTTCAACGATCACTATCACTGCTACAAACTCGTTTTTGGTGGCCATCCATGGCCAAGGACACCCGTGAGTTCATCACTGCTTGTTCAACTTGTGCCCGCAGTAACATGTCACACAGGCCTCCTGCTGGTCTTCTTCACCCTCTCTCCATTCTTGCCCGTCCTTGGTCGCACACGCCCTGGATTTTGTCACGGGATTTCCAGTCTCCAGAGGTAACACCACTATCCTTACAATTGTTGACCGTTTCTCCAAGGCAGCCCATTTTATTCCGCTGCGAAAGTTACCTTCTGCCTCAGAGACTTCTGACCTCCTCATGTCACGTGGGGTTCGCAGCTAGCTGCGGGGTTGTTCTTCCAATGCAAAATAGACGGCTCCGGACAACAGCGTGAAGGTAGGCTAGGATTTATTAATATAAATCACGCACTAACGCGAACATAAACAATACAACAACAACTACAACAAAAAAGAGGCAAGTGTGCCTAAAACATATGAAGCTACTAATTAACAAAAACTAGGACATGGACATGGAAACTTACTTTGTCAAAACGAGACATAAACCGGAGTGACATGACGACAATGCAGGCAGGACGAGTGAGATCCTGCAGACATTCAATAATCAACACACCTGGACTTGATGAAGGGGAGCAGCATAAAGACCAGCGGACCCGAGGAACCTTTGCCAGAGCGTCGCTAACCTTCCAGTAAGCATCACGTCTGGCATTCCCTTCCCCCGTTATTTCCTCGCCTTTGCTTTGCTCTTTCTCTCCGTGTCTCCCTGGTTCATGTCCTTTTGTGTTTTCACAGTGACTCCCCTGTCCTCCGTGATCGTGCCTTGTTACTCGACACCCATCCGGATTCCTGACTGCCTTCCTCGATCCACGACCTCCCTGCTCGGACCAAGACCACGGTGCCTTGCTCCTGCCCACGACCTCTGGCCTGTCCACAAACTGCCTCTTCGCCTTGCCCCCTTGGAATTTGACGAAAGATACAACCAACACTCACAGACAACAACCCTTGGTAACATTTACATTATTAATTGTACACATAGTCAACACTCACTCACTTTGAGTAGCATACACACGCCACGTATTCATCAAAGGTTTAAAATAAACCTTGTAAACCGCAGTTCTGCCCTGGTTGTTGCCTCCTTCCCTTCTCTGAACATAACAGTAGTGAACAGTAAAACTTGGAATACAAGTACAAAATCTATTTTTGGATCTTTGTATCTTTGTATTCTTTTCCATTTATTAAACTTTTTACATAATGTCTATGTTGTCTACTCCTCTCTAGACTATTAAAGTAGGAATAAATGTTTCCCCCTTCCTCAATTCATTTTGTGCGTGACCTTATAAAGTTCCCTTCTGCTTTTTCCAGATAATGTTTATCCAATTTATATTGTAATTTTATGAATTTGTTACTTTCTAAATTATTCCCACCAACATCAATACACACTTTGCTTACTTCCTGGAGCAAATTACATTTATAATTAATTTAATTTTTCTCCAATTCTTTACTGAATTAAATACAAATTCCCTGATTTAAAACTTTATGAATTCCCATTTATTGATATAATCTGAGATTGAATTATCATCTTCAATATAAATTATTATGGCTTTAATTTTATTGCAATAATCCTCATTTTGTAACAAACTGGCGTTAAATTTCGAGTAGCTTTTATTGTCTATAATAGTAGGCCCTATTGTTAAAGTAATAAAGCAGTGGTCGGTTAAGGGTGCTTTTGAAATCAAAATATTAAGAAGTGGACTTGTGTATATTATCACTGACTAACCAGGAATCTAGTCTCAACTTGTTTCCCCCTTTCCGTTTAATCGATGTGTAACTTTTGACATTGGGATTTTAACATCCTCCATATGTCTAATAAATTGTTGTCCTTCATAAACGTGCTCATAATATTATTGTTTCTATTTTTCACTTGCCTCGGAGGCCATCTATCCTCCAATTCGTCAGGTGTCGTATTACGGACTCCTCCTACAATAAAATGATCGGTCGGATATGATTTCTGTTAACACAAGAGTAATATGTTCCATTAAAGTTTTGTTCTGTTGCTCATTGTTGAAGCCATAAATGTTTGTCAATATGAATGTTGACTTTCCATTTTAACTAATACGATCAACCAGTGACCATTTTCATGAGCTCTGTGAGTCACAATCTATCCTGGGAATTCGTAAAAACATAAGAGTAACCTTGCCAGAACAGGTTTTTGTCTCCCCATTGAGTCATCCAAAAAGAAGCGTCCACATTTGAAGAGTGAGTATCTTGTAGAAATATACAATTACATATTTGCCCTTTGCAGTAGAAGAAAAGTGCTTTCCTTTTAAAACTATTTTTTAAGCCCCGTTAGCGATCCAAAACATGTTTTGGTTTGTAACATAACAACAAAAAAACACACAAAAATGCTAATAATGACTGTAACCTTTTACCATAGGTGCTGTGACCTCAGGGGAACTTCCCAGTCTCAGTCAAATGGTCACAGTAGTCATATTTTAAGTCTTCAAGTCAATGATTCGTTTTTTCAGATCTGTGCTGATTTCCTTTGACTTTCCCATTGTTGCGTTTGTAACCGAGTCTAATGACTGCATCACATGGGCCCTATTTAAATGGGCTCAGAGATCTCAAAAGGTGTCGTCAATCATAATCACTCACATAAGAAGAAGTTAAGAGGCCATGCCATGAAGCTAATTTGATTTGATTGTAACTTATCTACATCACCAAAATTTGCAGATTTGTTCACATTTTCAGTAGACCCATAATAAATTCATAAAAGAACCAAACTTCATGAATGTTTATTGTGACAAACAAGTATGAGCTCCAATCACTCTATCATAAAAAAATAAGAGTTGTAGAAGTTATTGGAAACTCAAGACAGCCATGACATTATGTCCTTCACAAATGTACAGGTATGTAAACTTTTGACCACAACTGTAAATTTATTCATTTTCCTTTTAAGTGAACCAAGACTCTTTGAATCATTGTTATGCTTGTAATTTCTTTATTTTAATGTTTTTTTATGCTTTTTACAGTCCATCTGACAAGTCAGCGACAACAACCCTCTCAAAATGACTAAAGGAGTAACCCAAACATTGGCTCCCTGTGAAAGCTGCTGGAAATATAAACAATACATTTCTGCCGTAAAAGCAAGGCTCTTTTTTCCTGGAAAGCGAAAAAGGACTTCATGAGACACTCCCAGTGGAATCCAGTGGTAAGAAGTCATCATTTACCTCCTCAAAAGGTGAAAAAAGTGTTATGCACAGCTTCAAGCTAAGTGATACTGTGTCTTTTCCAAGACTCTATAAAGACACCTGCAATGGTATTGGTGCTAAACCAAAACCAAGTCAGAATGGAATAAAGGTAACAAACATATTTTTGCCACTGTCACAGCCAAATATGACTGAATATCACAGACAGAAATGAGCACAAAGCGTCAGAGGGACAGAGCGACTGTGCCAAGTGCAGTGCTGTACATTTAGCTTTTTCACTAGTAGCACCGGTGCTACTAAATGGAAAAGAAATAGTAGCACAGCTTTTTTTTTTGTAGCACAGAAAATGTTTTATAGAAAAATTAAATGTCTTAAATATTACAATATCATTAGTAACATTCAAACAAGATACATAGGTGCCCGCGAACATATAAACACAATGCCATCATAAGGCCTACTGCAAGACTCAATTAAACGTAGAACATCCCAAAACTCTGCGAGCACTGTCGCTAACACGAGTGTCGGGCTGGGCGATATGGATCAAAACTCATATCCCGATATAGTTTGGCCCATAAACTAACCCATTAATGCAAATATTCGTTGACGTAATGAAATATCTCCACTCATACTTGCCAACCCTCCCGGATTTTCCGGGAGACTCACGAAATTCAGCGCCTCTCCCGAAAACCTCCCGGGACAAATTTTCTCCCGAAAATCTTCCGAAATTCAAGCGGAGCTGGAGGCCACGCCCCCTCCAGCTCCATGCGGACCTGAGTCCACTTTCCCACGATATAAACAGTGTGCCTGCCCAATCACATTATAACTGTAGAATGATCGAGGGCGAGTTCTTGGTTTCTTATGTGGGTTTATTGTTAGGCAGTTTCATTAACGTCCTCCCAGCGCGGTAACAACACACAACAGCAGCAGTCACGTTTTTGTCTACAGTAAAACAGTTCGTCTGCCGTAAACAGCAATGTTGTGACACTCTTAAACAGGACAAGACTGACATCTATAACATCAATAACATATACGGCTTTTAGAGAGTGCAGTGCACAACTGCACACACAACAAGGAGACGAAGCAGAAGAACGAGGAATATACAGCCATGGCGACGCCAACGACGAGTAAGATGAAGAAATACGCTTTGTTGCACCTTTCCTGCCTGAGTCCGGCGATTAGTTGCAATTTTTGCTTTATTGATTGCTTGCACACAGCCATTTCAACACAAAACAAACTAGTCCCGCCCGCACTCACTCTACCGCTCCCTCTCTTCTCTCGCCCACACACTCACTGACGTCACTCACCTTACATGCTCGGCTATTAAAGGGCCACACACACACATCGCTACTCTCATAACAGCTTGTAAGTTCCAAGCCACAGCTGCGATTGGACCTGGATAGCCTCCAGGAAGAAGTAGTGGACTACCAAGTGCTTGGCACTGAAGATCTTCCTCAGGAAGCAAAGATTGACCGGTTTTGGGCCATGCTAGGGAGAGATGGAAGATTCCAGACTCTAATGCATTTGATGAAAGCACTTTTGTGCGTGCCACACATCAATGCATCATCAGAGAGGGTGTTCAGCATGGTTAGAAAAATAGTGACAGAGAATAGAACAAGGATGGACAATTCAACCCTTAACTCAACAATGAGTAGATGAGTGTTATGTGTGTGTATGTGTGTAAATAAATGAACACTGAAATTCAAGTATTTCATTTATTTATATATACATATATATATAATAAAATAAATATATATATATATTATTATTATGTGGGCTCTGTACCGAGGATGTCGTTGTGGCTTGTGCAGCCCTTTGAGACACTTGTGATTTAGGGCTATATAAATAAACATTGATTGATTGATTGATTGATATATATATAGATAGAATTCACTGAAAGTCAAGTATTTCTTATATATATATATATATATATATATATATATATATATATATATATATATATATATATATGAAATACTTGACTTATATATATATATATATAATACTATACTTATATATATATATATATATATATATATGAAATACTTGACTTGCTGAATTCTAGCTGTAAATATACTCCTCCCCTCTTAACCACGCCCCCGCCCCCGCCCCAACCACGCCCCCCGCTCCACCCCCGACCACGGCCACCCCACCCCCCGAAATAGGAGGTCTCAAGGTTGGCAAGTATGTCTCCACTACAATGCCTTGTTTTTCAATTTTCGGGACTGATGGTGTAACTCCCTCCAAACAGCACAGATACAATGGCTTTCTTGAACTGATTTATTTGAAGGATTCATTTCCCTTCAAATTCACCGTGAAAACTCGTTGGCCTGCATTCTTCTTTTAGGAGGAAATTGTGATCTTCAGGCTCTTGTAGTCCAAACGCTTAGAGTCCTTGTGACACTTTTTAGTCTTTGTGACAGTCAGTCTCTCTCTTTCTACCTTTACTTCAGACAACAGACCAAACGAGACACTTCAAAATAAAAGTATGCCCATAAACTTAACAAAAAGGGATGAAATTAAATTTTTAACCATAGTAACTTAAATATAGCCTTCTTATGAACTTTTATGCATTTTGATTTGAATTCCCTTTTTATGAACTTAACTTATTATTCTGTTTTTAGAGAAATAAAACAAATTATAATAATTATTAGTAGCAACAGTTACAGATGGGATCTCAAATACACAAAAACAAGTACCAAAAAGTAAGAAAAGTAGGTTTAATATAATAAGATCCCAACTTAAGAGGTGTTTTGAAATAAGAAAAAAGAAAAAGTCTTGAAAATAAAATAAGAAAATTCAAATACAATCTCCAATCGTCTTTAAAAAAAACATGTAGCTATGCTTAATTCTTTAGCTAACAAAAACACAAAAGAACGAAATGTGAAATAAAGTGCCCTGATTTAAGAGAGGACCTGTTTAAATGTCAGCAGCTACATGAAAATAATTGACCTTTAACAATAGTGTTTTTATAGGTAAACATTATTATAGGACATACACAAAAAGATGTTAGCCAGGAACACCAACCTGCCAACTGCTTCATGATGCTGTGTGACAGGCTGAATTCTGAAAATTACTTTTAAAAAGTCGCCCGGAAAAGGGTGGAGTGCCATCTCCGGGTTGGGGAGGAGATCTTGTCCCAAGTGGAGGAGTTCAAGTACCTCGGAGTCTTGTTCACGAGTGAGGGAAGAGTGGATCGTGAGATCGACAGGCGGATCGGTGCGGCGTCTTCAGTAATGCGGACGCTGTATCGATCCTTTGTGGTGAAGGAGGAGCTGAGCCGCAAGGCAAAGCTCTCGATTTACCGGGCGATCTACATTCCCATCCTCACTATGGTCATGAGCTTTGGGTCATGACCGAAAGGACAGGATCACGGGGACAAGCGGCCGAAATGAGTTTCCTCCGCCGGGTGGCGGGGCTCTCCCTTAGAGATAGGGTGAGAAGCTCTGTCATCCGGGGTGAGTTCAAAGTAAAGCCGCTGCTCCTCCACATCAAGAGGAGCCAGATGAGGTGGTTCGGGCATCTGGTCAGGATGCCACCCGAACGCCTCCCGATAGGAGGCCACGGGGAAGACCCAGGACACGTTGGGAAGACTATCTCTCCCGGTTGGCCTGGGAACGACCCGGGATCCCCCGGGAGGAGCTGGACGAAGTGGCTGGGGAGAGGGAAGTCTGGGCTTCCCTGCTTAGGCTGCTGCCCCCGCGACCCGACCTCGGATAAGCGGAAGAAGATGGATGGATGGATGAACTTTTAAAAAGTCATTAATTATAGTCACTTCTTACTTTACCAAAAATGTAATTGCATTACTAACGGAATTACTCTTTAATACATGTAATTCATTATTAGGGAAATTAATTAGTGTGTTACTTAAAAAAGAAAAAAATGTAAACGTTTCAGTGTGTGCGGTGCCTTTTAAAAGACGATGCCTGTTGCCTAGTGACGTGTGACGTCAGCGAGTTTACTCAGTAGTTTGAGTTTGAGCTGTTTCTTGTTAGCTTAGCAGGCTAGCATCGGCAGTTTGTACGGTAATCTTTCACTGGTTTGTGTTACCCCTGCTTGATAAACAGTGCTTCCATGGCTGTATGGCAAGTATGTCACTTCTATCATTGATTTGCTGTTCAATATTCCCTCGGACCCTCGCAGTTCCTAGCGCGCAGTGCAGTTTGTGTCAAGTGGTGGCGAAAAAAAAACGTTTTTTTCACCAGTTCCTTCAACTAAGATCTAGTTTCATTCGTGTCAGATCGAGTGTGTGACATAGGAGGAGCAGCCCCCCTCTCCTTTGTGCATAGTGCAGGGGTGGGGTGAGGGTAATACACACAACTCTCAGCGCAAGTGATTGGTTATGGTTTAATAAAGATGCTATACAGATGGGCGAACATTTTAGTCAAGTTTTATCAAATTTGGATGGATTTATTTTAGGAGCAAAATGTAGTCAAAAGGGTTGAAATCTTTTTTTTGCACGTGCAAACGTTTGGGGTTTTTTTGAGTCGCAAGGTTTATTTTTAGTCTCACTTGCAAGTAAATGTGTCGCACCCTACAGCACTGAAGTGCCAATGCTTGGAGACGGCGCCCTATCTAACAAAAACATAAACAGAATGGTTACATGCAGCTTTCCAAGTACGTGCCACCGTCTCAAACATCACAAAACAGCTACCTGGAGTTCTGGCTCAACATCAAAGGATCAAACAGCTGATTGTGCATCTGGGTGACATGGATGTCAGAAACAAACAGTCTGAAATCCTGAAGAAAGACATTTTGAGATTGTTGATAACGTGGAAATATCTACACTTATCAGTGACCTCTCCCAATAATCGACAGGAGGATAAACAAATTCAGCCGGCTGCTTCAAAGTCTGTGAGTCCAGCGAACTGCATTTTATTGACAACTTCAATCTCTTCTGGCAAAGAGGGGATCTGTTTCAAAGGAAAGGCCCAAGATCTGAACAGAGGTGGAGTGAGACGACTGACGGATAACCTCTTCCATGCTCTGAGGCATCAAAATAGGCCTGTGTCAGCAGAAGAAAAACTCCTCCTCCGCTGCTACCTCGGAACCCGGCAAAGGACTCAGCCACGGCAACCACAGCAGCACCTCCTGTATCCCGAATACATGATTCTGATGCAGAAACTCCATAATCATCATCTTCATTACGACCCTCAGCACAAACCTGGATCCAACCTGCTGCATCTACACCCTCCACAGATGCTTCACTGTCTTTCTCCTTTCCACCGTCACCCATGAGACCTTCTGACCATCTTGAAAGCTTGGTGAAATCAGGGATGGTGCGATCAAAGATTTTTTTCATCAAAAAAATATAGGGCCCCTCTTCCTGCTCAGCCTTTTCAAGTAACCAAAGCTGCCCCAGCTTGGTCCCCACCAGTTGTGGAAGCTATTATTCCTGACAGCGTCAATGCTGTAGTCTTGGATGCCAAGGGTTTCTGCGCTGATAAACATCACATCAACCAGAGGCCCAATAAGGAAGGGCTCTCTTCTAAAACAATAACTACTATAAAAGCACATAGATAAATTAAGGGAGACAGTTATACGATCTGATCAGAGAAATGTAATCCACATTCCTTTGAAGAACACAATGTCTAGCTAATCTCAAACACGTAGTACTCAATGTCAGATATTTAAGTAATAAATCACTTTTAATGAATAATTGTATGTCCTCCCACAATCTCGATTTTATGTTTTTAACTGAGACATGGCTCCACATAAACACAGAAAATGCAGTTCTGATTGAAACAAGCGCACATAGTTATTTGTTTGAGACACGACAAAACCAGAGGGCTGGGGGTGTTTGTGCCATATTCAGGGAAAATATCTGCACCCATCATCATTTGAGTATGTGTCATTCAAAATGGAGATAAAACGATCATCCATACTTTGCCACTATCTACAAACCACCACATAAGTCAAATTCATTCATTGATGATTTTATGGAATTACTTTCAGTTGTTGACAAGTCGCCACCTCATGGCAGGTTCAACACAGATAGACAGACAACATTCACACTCACATGCACACACTAGGTCTAATTTAGTGTTGCCAATCAACCTATCCCCAGGTCTTTGGAGATGGGAGGGAGCCGGAGTACCACGCAGTCACGGGGAGAACATTACCCCGCCTACCGCCCATATGCAGCTGAGACAGGCTCAGCACCCCCCGCAACCCCGAAAGAGACAAGCGGTAGAAAATGGATGGATGAAGGGACAAGCGGTAGAAAATGGATGGATGGATGGATGTTTGCACTGACTTTGACGATTTGATCATCACAGGGGACATGTAGATGTCGCCAATGACAGGCATAACTCAGCACTGTTCTTGTATGGCAGATAAGAAAGTTAAATTGTTACTTATATAATAGTTAGTACACTTAATAATGGGTTTGCAAAGGTGACATCCTGTATGGAAATACCATGAAAAAAACATTTCTAGCAAACCAAGCCGTTTCCTGGAATAGATTACATTTGTTTGAAATTATATATAATATCAAAATAATGCATGTAACATACTTACAAAAATAAAACAACCCCTGTATTGGCCATGGCGTACGCCAATCCGAGGATTCCACTTCCCATGATTGCGTTGCCCAAGTTGAAGACGGACATCCCAAACGAAGTATTTCCCTCAAACTATAACAAAGTAATAACATAGTCATAAACAATATTTTGAATATTGAACGTGAGCTTGTGACCTTACATCTGTAAATCTTGTTGTAGTCTTGTCGTCTGCACCTGATGAGAATGCCTGACCCTCTGGAAGGTTGGCCTCCGTGTTCTCGGTTCTGTTGGGACTTTATCCAAGAAACAGAATATCGGCTAACAGTGCATAAAATAAGCTCATGCAACAATAATCATCACTAAAAGTGTTCCCATACAAACTTGTTCTTTCCCATACGCCACTATTATTAGAGTCTTGAGTATTGGCAATTTGATCTAATGCGATATCAACAGGAATCATACATACTTTTTTTTTTATTTTGTAGTGTGGAGTATTAGCGGTTAATCTAGTGATCACAATAATTCAAAAAAATTAAACTCATGACTCAGTAAACTGAATGATACGGACACGTTTGTTACAGGATACTTTCAATACGCTTCTGCCTTGAAGACTTTGTATGTGTTAGTAATATCCAAATATAATTATACTTATATTGACAGATGTAATGTTTTAGACTGCAATAATGTTAAATTATTATTGCTTATGTCTAGTTTGTGGGCTATTGTGGCTTAGCTGTTGTGTAGCTGCTAGCTCCTAGTAGCTAAAGCCTAGCATGGTTGTATTTTGTAAATGACACTGACTAAAACTGAAGAAAAGGCCAACGATGTATGCTTATTGGAGGATGTTAACTGGGTGTCCAGTTTTTCCCAAGTAAACACGCTGCAGCACTCTCTGTATCGGGAGATTTAGATGCAGGCTGATATAATATTGTTTTTTTTGCCTATATCAGACCGATCGGGAATCCCCTAATCGTGATTCTCTGACTTAAATCTGACTTCACTTAGTCACAATACACCAATGAAATATGTGTACATACTTAACTTTCTGGGCACTGTTGGATTCCCTACAAGTATTGCAGATAGGTCGTTAATGCAATGACTGCCCCGTTGGAAAATTATACTCAGTCACAATATAATAACAAAAAGGATAAATGAGAAAGGATCACTTAGGACTGAAGGACAAGCAGCTAACACATGCTTGAAAATGTCTGCCAGACAACGAGGACTTAGGCTTTTAGCTCATGCAATTAAGCAGCACAAACTGTTTTTCAGTCATGAGGAAGTGAGTCCTCTTGGTTTAAGACACTTTACCAGCCAGTTACCACATATTCACCCTAGCAGGGATTATGTCCTACAGCCTGCAGTTATTGGGCAGTTATAATAGTGACCATGGTACATTGTCATGTCTCCAGGTGGCGTCCGTTAAAAGGGGTTCCATTGTCATATCTCTCCAAGACGATGTCTGTGCTACTCGCCGTCTCCCTAGGTATTCAGTAGTTATTTCCTAGCTTTCTCCTCGCATCTTAAGTTTGTTGTATTTGTGGGTTTTTTTTACCTTTTTCCATGGTGTTCCAGTTTTTGCCACCAACGTTGTTTGTCCTGTTGTATGCTTTGACCTCAACAATAAAGAGGAAGATAAACTGTTTGCTGACTTCCGCCTCTGCATCTTGAATTTGCACCACGCAACCCTAACAGAAAGATCCGGCCATTTGAATAGATCCAGTAAAGACAAAATCCTTGAGGTCAGCGTTGCACGGCGAGGCGCAACGTATAAACCAACAAGAGGACCCTGTGCATGGGCCTACAGGGCCTGTCTAAACATCAGGACGCCATGATTGAGCGACTCAACATGCTTTTGCCCACTGTCATACCAGTCACTAGAACCTGCGCCTGGCACAAATGCCTCCCTGCCAATCCTGACGTCCGCAGCCAGACACCCGCTGTTATCCTGACTCGAGCGGCACTCCAGCAGCAAGTACGCTGTGAGACATTTTTGACCCAATACGAGCTCCATTTTAAAGTACACTGTGTTTTTGCAATCGTGATTTCTCACCTGTCAGGTCAAGCGGGTGCCTGAGCCACAGCGGAATAGAATCAACAGACCATCACCAGCTCCACCTACGCCGCACCGCGTTCTTCAAGGTGCTGAGACAAATATTTCAGTGGAGACTTTCGGGCAGAGAGGCGGCGAGATCCCTGTTCAAGCTCCGACAAGGCATGCAGTCCACGGGTCGCAGACTACACCATTGAGTTCCGCACCATGGTCACCGACTGTGACTTGAGTTGTACAGCACTCCTGGAAACGTTCTTCCTTGGCTCGCTGACGACATCCGGCATCTTATGATTCCGCTGACCATTACGACGAACATCGATGACCTCATCGAACTGGTGGTACAAACGGACATTCACCTTCAGAAAGAAAAGAGGGATCGACGACAGTGGCGTTCCACCTCAAGCAGCCCGCTAGCCCGGATCAACGTGACGGGACTACTCACTCCAGGCAACGCCTTCCCAACATGGCCGACAGACGAACCGATGAAGCTGCGAGGTAGTCGGCCTTCCACCGCTGAGAGACCGTCGCTTCCGCTTTCATCTCTGCCTGTATTCCAGCGCAGCATATCACCTCATCTCTCACTGCACATCACGGCCATCACAAGCTCCGCGGCCGTGCATACGCCCTTGCTCCCTTGGTGGGTCGCCCACAAGAGGTCGCTGTTGTCCACCATCTGAAACTAACCGCTACAAGGTACACTCTCCTGGTCTAGCCAGTACATAGACATGTGTGTACTCATAGACTGTGGGGCTGATGATAATTTTCTGGATTTAGCATTTATAAAACTGCATGCTATTCTGCTTATTATACTGTCTCAACCTAAGAAGATATTTTCCTTTGACGGGCGCCTTTTGGCTTGTATAACTGATCAGACCCACTCTCTTAATCTGCGCTCGTCTGGGATTCATCTTGAGGCACTAAGTTTTTTCGTGATGCCGTCCCGTTCCGTGCCCATTGTTCTCAGGTTAACTAGGTTGTGTAAGCATAGATTGGCCACGATCAGCCATCCTTAATTGGAGTGTTACCTGCCACAGACACTGCCTCTGCTCTGCCCCGGTGCCGCACAGTTCCCCATATAATTACCCTACAGAGGTCTAGATCTGTCTAAGGTGCCTGACTACCTCGCAGCTGAATCGGTTCGTCTGTCAGCCATGTTGAGATGGAACGCCACTGTCGTCGATCCCTATTTTCTTTCTGAAGGCGAATGTCAATTTGTACCGCCAGTTCGATGAGGTCATCGATGCCAGACTATCATGATATCAAGGCAGTTTTTAGCAAGGACTGTGCCCTATCTCTCCCCCTCCCCCTTCCTCCTCACTGTCCCGTGGATTGTGGCATCGACGTGCTAGCAGGAGCCACCTGCCATCCTCCCGAATGTACAAAGTATCTCACACTGGACTCAAGTCATTAGATAATTATATAGCCACATCATTAGCTTCAGGCCTGATTCACCCTTCAACCTCTCCGGTAGCAGCGTGTTTTTTCTTTGAAGGAAGGAAGGACAAGTCACTGTGTCCCTGCATTGATTACCATGCATTAAATCAAATAACCATCAAGAATAAATAGCCTTTTCTCCTCTTAGATACTGCAATCACTCCCTTGCAGTCGGCAACATTTCTTTACTAAACTTGACCTCCAGAACGAATATTACCTTGTTTCCATCCGTGACAGGGATGAGTGGAAAACGGTGTTCAATACTCCCTCTGCCTTTTTCCAGAGTCTTGTCAACGACATTGTTCGCAGCATGATCGGTCGTTCCTTCTCGTTTACCTCGATGACAATCTGATCTATTCCACTACCTTGGACGAATATATCCTGCAGGTACGGTTAGTACTCCAACGATTACTAGAGAATAAATTATTCGTCAAAGCCGAGAAGTGTTAATTTCATTCAATGCCGATCCCTTTTTTGGGACTTACAGATGGCGGTGGTCAACCGGCCTTCTCCTGTGTCCAGGAAGTTCTTTCAGAGTTTTCTGGGATTGGCCAATTTTTAACGCCGCTTCATTTGAAATTTTAGTTGAGTTGCAGAACCTCTTATTAAACTTAACTCCACAAAGGATCCATTTGTCTGGTCATCTCATGCCCGTTCCGTGTTTTCTACTCTCAAGAGATTGTTTACCTCTGCCCCTGTACTTGATTACCCTGACCGTTCTCCCAGTTTTTTTTATAGAGGTTGACGCCTCTGACAAAGGCGTGGGGGCCGTCCTTTCCCAGCGCTCCACCACGGACCAGAGGTCCCACCCCTACATTGTGCTCTCATGTTGCCTGACCCCTGCGGAACGGAATTACGACGTCGGCAACGTCTGGCTGTTGTCGTGGCCCTCCATGAATGGAGGCATTGGCTGGAAGGGGCAGAGTTACCTTTCATTATATACAAAGAACATAAGAACATGGCGTACCTACGCACCGCCCAGAGACTAAAACCCAGTCAGGCCAGGTGGGCTCTCTTCTGAACTTGTTCAACTAGGGCTGTCAATGTTAATTTGTTAATAAAAATAAATTAGTAAAAATAAATGATTGCGTTATCAATTATGTATGAAGATTAATCACTTCCGGGTTAAGACTTAGGCGCATTTGTCACAGTCTGTGATTACTATGAGAGGCGGCCAATTCCGCTTCAAAACAGAACTTTGGATAAAACTAAGGTAACTTGTTGATATTGCAGTGACAAACGTTCTTATCATCAACGCACATCAAGTTTGAAATGCCATCTTACAGTGAAACACGTAGTAGAGGATGGCGCCGTCAGCATTGCCAATGCTCTTGGCAAATCTTTTTGTAAACAGCCACTAACGACAACATTTGCAATTTTCCTGGTGATATTGGAGACTTTTTTGTGTCTTGGAGACTCTGAGGTGAAAGCAAGCAGCAGTCACCGTCCTTAGCGATGGGTGCTGCATGCCGGTCAGCTGGTGCCGCTGCTATGCTTGCACCGATAGCTACATGCTAGCATGAATGCTAACTTTATCGACAACAAGCAGAGGAGAACGCTAAGTTGGCAAAGTTTACCGATTCAATGTTGTCAAAAAAAGTACCACAGTTAGATGTCCGTATGTAGGACATCTAACCAAGTCTTGCAGGAAGATGTGATTCATATCACCACTGCTGATCTGTTGTACAATATTGGAGAGGAACAATTACAGCAAGAATAAACCAACTGTACTACACAAACAAAAGCATCAACTTTCTTCTACTGACTAAATGTGAATTTAATTTGCTTTCTGGAGAACGTTTGACATCTGAAAGTAATCCCAACGAGCTGTGGTCGCTGTACCAAAAAACAGATCAGCATTGTCATCTGAAAAAGGTAAACAAACTTGTTTCAACAACTGTTTAAATTAAGAAGAGTAAATGGTGCACTGTTAAGTTGTTTATGAGTATGTTTACTACATTAACTATTAGTAACTGTACTTTGTTTGCTATATTATTGCAAATTGCAAAGACTTTCAAAATTGCACTTAATTCCTACTATACTTACTGTCACCATGTTTTGAGCAAGCCAAAGACTTGCAGTTCGATAAACATTTAAAAAACATTCCTGTATGACATTCTGAATACAAAATTGCATTTGTATACAAATATTGGAGTATTTTCCTAAGCATTTTTTAATGGAAGCAAATAACAACCTGTGAACAATCATGATTATTCACAAGTTTAAAGTGTGATTAATTCGATTTAAAAAAGTAATCACTCCACAGCACTAGTTTCAGTTTTGTTATCACTTTCCGTCCTGGGTCTCAAAACGTCAACCTCTATTCCCCCCATTGGAGGAGACATCTGTAGAGCTGATTGTCCCACAGCCCCACATCATAAAAGGTCTGCAGTAGAACATCCAAAATCAGGTCACGAAGGCTCTCAAGTTGGAACCATCTCCTAAGGGCAGTCCTCCAGGCCGCCTGTTCGTGGCTCCTCGTCTTCACTCCAGCGTTTTGGACTGGGCACATGGGTCCAAGATCACTTGTCATCCAGGCATGAACTGCACCGTGTTTCTCCTCGGTGGCCTACTCTTCGGGTGGACGTTGAGGATTGTGTGGCAGTATGTCGGATTTATGCGTGGAAAAAAGGAGGTCCATCAGGTCCCGTCTGGATTTTTACTTCCACAGCCATAACCATCCCGCCCATGGTCCCACATTGCCTTGGATTTTGCCAAGGGCTTACCCCCGTCCGAGGGCAATGACACTATTCTGACTGTTGTGGACCGGTTTTCAAAGCTGACCTACTTCGGAGCCCTACCCAAACTGCTCTCAGCCCTGGAGACCGCACAAATTGCTGTGCGCCTTGTAGTCCAGCTCCATGGCATCTCCACTAATGTGGTATCAGACAGAGGCCCCCAGTTTTCCTTGACTGTATGTAAGGCTTTCTGCAAGACCCCGGGTGCATCCCCAAGCCTGTCCTCCTGGTATCATCCTCAGAGCAATGGGCAGACAGAGGGGACAAACGACCTGGAGGCAGCCATTCAATGCGTGTGCCATTTACAACCCTCGACTTGGTCTGAGAACCCTCCCTGGATTGAATATGCCCACAATTCCCTCATTAGCTCCGCCACTGGTCTATAACCTTTCCATGTAGCTTATGGTTTCCAGCCCCCAATTATCCTCCGATTGAATCTGCCTCAAATGTTCCTTCCGTGACAGCACAACTATGCCAAACACGCATGGTGCAACACAAGTTGACTAAAACATTGGTAAGGAACCAGTGGCTAGCCAAACGCCATCGCACACACACACACCACACTACAAGTTGGGACAAAAAATGTGGTTATCCTCCTGTGACCTGCTACTGGCAACAGACTCCAAGAAGGTGGCTCCCAGATTTTTTTTGTCTTTTTCCCATCATTAGGATTGTCAACGGCGCTGCAGTTCCGGAATCCCTCAAGTGTAATCCAGTTTTCCATGTTTCCCACATTAACTCCAGCCCGCTCAATCCACCTGAAGTACCTCCACTTCCTCCCAGGCTGGTCGATGGTCACCCCGCCTTTACGGTCAATACGATCTTGGACATGAAAAGAAGGGGCAGGGGTCTCCAGTATCTGGTGGATTGGGAGGGATACGGTCCTGAGGAGCACTACTGGATCGCTAGATCCCTCATTATTGATCCTCCGATCTGCTTAATGATTTTTATCATCGTTTACCAGACAGGGCAGGTAAGCCACCAGGAGGCGTCCATTAAAAGGGGGAAGTACAGTTACATTGTCATATCTCTGTGTTATATTGCGTGTTCTTGCATCTGGTTCTCACTCTCTCGCGCCACAGTGTTGCGTTCTGCAGGCTTGAGGTCTCAGGGACACCTGACCGCAATTAGTGGGCCACTATTTAACTGATCATGTTCAACTGTGTGTCGCCGGACCTTTTGTTTGCCATGCTGTCCTTGCCACGCTCAACGCTCCTCCGAGACGATTTCTGTGCTACTCTCTGGCTCTCCAGGTCTGCACTAGTTATTTCTTAACGTCCTAGTTTGTTGTATTTGTTTTGTTTTTTTACCTTGTTCTACTGTGTGCTAGTTTTTGCCAACATCAGTTTTTGTCGGATCCTGTTGTATGCTTTGACCTCGACAATAAAGAGGAAGATAAACTGTTTGCTAGCGTCCGCCTTGCCGTCCTGCAGCCGCACCACACAACCCTACCAGACCAGGCTACAGGGATGATGACATATTTAGCCCACTCATACACAAATAAACTGACATTATTTTGACACTGATGCATTACTTGGCTCAGTGAAAACATGTTCAAACTTTTTGGAGCGATAATATAAACTGAGTGTCAGGCAAGAGTGTTTGCGCATACTCACTTTGGTTCATCTTCCACAGGTGATGTTTTGGCCGGAGCAGTGATCTCATCTTCTGCCTCGTGACCTTTGCCATTAGGAATAGCATTCATCACAGCATGGGCACTTTCCGCAGTCTCGGCAGGTTTGTTTTCACTCATGTCTTCTCTGCTACCTCAATGTCGATGCAAAGGACTCAGATGTAGCTGGGAGAATAAACTTCTTATTTTCCAATATTCGATCTGGGGAAGGAAAGAGAGAAATATCGGTAAATTCTATTAAGTGATTAAAGTTACTGATCTTTGAAAAAAACTGTATTATAATATAATTAAAAATTAATAATAATACTAAAAATATTTAATTAAAGTTAAAGTGCCAATGATTGTCACACACACACTAGTGCATCCCCACAGTGAGCAGCAGCGGTGGCCGCGCCCGGGAATCATTGGGTGATTCAACCCCCAATTCCAACCCTTGATGCTGAGTGCCAAGCAGGGAAGTAATGAGTCCCATTTTTATAGTCTTTGGTATGACTCGGCCGGGGTTTGAACTCACGACCGACCGATCTCAGGGCGGACACTCAACGAGATAAACTCAAAGTTGGACACAACACAGTCATTTGGGTTCATAAAATACCAATCACGGTATTGTCGAGTCTGCGTTAGAGAGGAATCCTTATTTTCCACCCTTTTCTTTTCGAAAAGGTTATGTGCTGTAGCTCGCCTGCCTAAACCTACTCGTTGGATAGTGCCACCGCATGACGAGACGTGAATGTTGGATTGTGCTCCCGCATCAGAGAATGGAGCGGGCACTATCCACCATTACGTTTGGGCATCACTGGGTCAATATTTTGTTATTCTTTTTTTTTTTTTCAATTCCTTCTTTTTGGAGACTTTCATAAAGATTTACTGTGTAAGTTTGTAAATACGCAATAATTTGGTGAAAAACAACAAGATTGACTCTGATGGAAAAAAAACAGCCGAAAAATTTGGGGTCCATGACACGTTATATCATACTTTGAGTGTAGGTGTTTTAACAGATCCCAATCGTAATTGACAGATCAACTGACTAGTCTTGGAACAGCGGAAGGACAGAATTTCCTTTAAGTGTGACACACTCCAAGGAGTCCTGTAGTGCTGTTTTAAGGGGTTCAAAACGGCTCCTGTGACATGCTTCTACAGGAGGCTGCACACCAAAGCCCCCCAGCTGGCTGCCACTGAATGAACCCTTTTGTTGTGTTGCATAGGCACTACTGAAGGCTGTAATATAAGGCACTCTGGGTGCCACGCACCACGCTGTAGGGATATAAAGAGGAGAACCAGCTCGGACCAGCTTCCAACCAGTTACAGGGGTCTAATTTTTTTTCTTTTTGCTTGACACTTTCATCTTGGTTCTCTTGTTAGAGAGGACGGTTCAACGTAGCAACAATGAGGGGGTTTTCTGTAGCACCATTCCTGGCAACCACTCTGCTGTCCTCGCTACCCACTCTGCAGGGTTCTTCCGCTCCACAGCCTTTACTTGAACATATCTTCTTGTGACAGTAGCACAACCGACAGAATGTGAGGTGAAGACTGCATTTGTAATTCCTGTGAAGCTGTCCTACCAACTGCGTTGCACAGCCAGGCCCCTTCGTGTCTCTTGCTAAACCTAGGCAACATGGTCGAGCAGCAAAACACAGTACACAATGGCACATGTTGTGGGGTTTCCTGGGAACAGGTTGGGTAACAGTGGTACTATTGTGCCAGACTTCATTATACTGCCAGGGCCCCCTTTTGGCTGCAGTTTGCTGGGTCACTCGAAAGGCTGCAGAAAAAAAGTTTTTTTTTTTTTCTAATTGGCTTCAGCAAATGCAACAGTCCAGCAGAGCTGCTGACGGCAGCGATGGCCTTTCACATGGGACAAATCACTGCACATAACCACACTGCCACTCACGGGGTCTACAAATCTCAAGAAGAGGAGGAGAGGCCGTTCAAAGACAATAGTCCAGGGGTTGTCTGGCTACTAGGGTGTCACCTAAATGGTCTCCAGCGACACAGCTGAAACAAGAACGCTGATTGGTGAGAGTCATAGCTCCTACCATCATTGTGGTCCGTACCAAGCAGGCGATGCCAACCTTTCAATTGCGATCGGCCATTAGATCTTGGGGAATTTAAAGCTTTGATTTTTATTCTCTTACTTCAATTGATCAGTGACGCAATGTAAGTATTAGGAAAATTAAATATATTATCAAATCCCATACTAGAGAGTGACCGACAGCCAGGCAAGCATGCACACATTTTCAATAGGTTTGAGAAAAACAATAGCAATATATTGCAATACTTATTCTGATGATATAATATTGTCTTTTAATTTTCAAAGATCAATGTTTTTTTTAATTAACAAAAACATTTAAAATATATATCTTGGCATGTCACAATTTGGCAATATTATATCTGGGGATATACTTCCCAAAAAACGTTCTTAAGCGTCGGCGACTCGGAATGTCATGGCTGACTGTTGAAATGCATTCAATAACACTCTACATCAGCCCTGGGCATTCTGCGGCCCGCGGGCCACATCCGGCCCTTTGTACGTCCCTGTCCGGCCCGCATGAGGCCAATCATAAATTACAAAATACATTTTAAAAAGTATCTATCTCAAGTGTGCAATACAACGGTGCTGCTTTTGTTTTGAAAAACGTTATTTGTATTACTTCCGTGTGGACGTATGCTCGTGCGCGATTGTGAGTGAATGTGAACAACGGCAATCACAAATTACAAAAACATTTAAAAAAACATCTATGTCGTGCGTGCAATACAACTATGCTGCTTTTATTTTGAAAAGTGTTATTTATGGGCGTATGTCCGTGTGTAACCTGTGAGTGAAAGTGCACAGCGACAAGTGATGCCCGGTTATCCCCGAGACGCTAAAAAAAGAAAAGTTGATGAGGAATGGCGTGTTTTCAACAAGACATGGACTGCCAAGAAATTAAAGGTAAAGCTGTGTGCTTAATTTGTGGTACACAGGTTGCTGTGTTTAAAGAATATAGTGTAACGACCTGCTGAAGTTGATGTTGTGTTCTTTAGTTGCGGAAATGAGGAGTGAGGATAGACGTGCGTGTGGAAAGAACGAGATAAGTTGAGCTGTGTTAGTATAGGTTGCTCAATAAAAGTTTAAAAAGAGTGTCAGACTTGGTGTGCACTTCTTCTGGACGCTACAATTGGTGTCAGAAGTAAAACTTTGCGCATACTGCGCTGCTTGTGTGCTCAGCCTGCTGTGTCATCGGGAGGTATGTGCCACGATGTTTCCTGGCAACTTTGTCAAGATTGAACGGTAGGGGAAGGACATTGAGTGAGGACTTAAGGTGCCGGCAGCGACTGAAGATGTCTGTGCGAATCCCGGACGTGAGGAGCTCGTCGCAAAGAGAGAGAGAGAGGGAGGAAGAAGAGAGGCAGCACCTACAGGTGCAGCGCAAGCTGCTTGGCATGGGGGAATTCCGCCCTCAATGAAGACTCCCAGGTTTGATGGCAAGGCGAACTGGGAGGCATTTCATCCCACTTCTGACACCAATTGTAGCGTCCAGAAGAAGTGCACACCAAGTCTGACGCTCTTTTTAAACTTTTATTGAGCAACCTATACTAACACAGCTCAACTTATCTCGTTCTTTCCACATAAAGCAAAAGGCTAAATGAGAAATAGCTGAAATGTTGATATTAATAACTAATAATACCAAAAAGCTTGGTCTAAATATATGTTACCTTTAAAAGCCTTTTAAATATTAGTGACCACTGGTTTAAATAATAATGCTGAATTCACTGGCGAATGCTGCTACTAATGCAACTGAACTGTATTTTTAATTTTATTTGATCATTTATTTATTGTGATTGACACTTTAACAATATCAACACAATAGCTGTTGAACTGGTTTATTTTTCTCTTTTATTTAATACAGTTGTGTGAGCAAAACAAGAGTACAAAATACTAAACAAAAGCAATATCTACAACTTATTTAAATTATATAAATTATTGTAAGGGGACGGCGTGGCACGGTTGGGAGAGTGGCCGTGCCAGCAACCTGAGGGTTCCTGGTTCAATCCCCACCTTCTACCAACTGAGTCACGTCCGTTGTGTCCTTGAGCAAGACACTTCACCCTTGCTCCTGATGGGTCGTGGTAAGCGCCTTGCATGGCAGCTCCCGCCATCAGTGTGTGAATGTGTGTGTGAATGGGTGAATGTGTCAAAGCGCTTTGAGTACCTTGAAGGTAGAAAAGCGCTATACAAGTATAACCCATTTACCATTACCCTCTTCTGTCCAAGACATGCTTTCCTAAATGTTTAAACTTTAACAAAAACAACAAAAAAATATTTTGAAAAAGCTAAAATTTTGATCTAATCACTCTAGTACGATCATATTCTGATACTACTCTTGGTATCGACACCACCGCTTTATGGATCGGTCTGGCCTCCCCTTACGTACTTCTGGCTGCCACACAGCAACAGAGCACAACAGTTATTGATATATTATCCTCTCTCGACACTCTTTTTAAATTACGCGTTACCTGTTAACAGCCGCTTCCTTTTTGCTGCTATGCGGTTCTGTCTATATTTATTGAACTTTGCTAAGCACTTATTTCTTGTGTTGTTTCAAGCTAGCTTTGGGGGTAGCTTGGCGATCAGCATGTCTTCTTATTTTCCCCGAGCTTGCTTTTCCTCTGTGTTTAGCCTCATCCTTTAGTGATAATGTTAAGTGACATCGATACTTAAGATACAAAGAAATGCAGTTTATTTGCAGCAGTAGTGGTGATGTTTATTAACTCAGGGGAGCAGCTCCACACTGTGTATGGATATAAACAGTTAGCTGCTCACCACCTCTTTCAGCCGGGGGACTAAAAACAAATACAGTGCCAACAGGGTATCTGCTTTTGTGATTGGCATTGAAAGGCATTAATCGGTATAGGTAGAGGTCACTAAAATCGGCCAATACTAATCAGTGGCCAATCAATCGGCACATACCTAACTGTAATAAAAATAGTTGCTGAAATGTATGATGGTACAGTATGTACAGTACATGATTTATATGTACATCTCTCATCCACCAAATGGTTAGTGGGGACTAAAACAAGCCAAAATATGTGAATATCTGATGGAACGTGAAGCTTGAATAAGTAACTCGCTTGCAAAAAGCAAGGGTTTCTCACGCACTGTTTTTTTATTTTCTAAATGCGTCATAGAGAGCTGCAGAACACAAACAGGCTGATCAGACGAGCATACATCTTCCTCAGCTTTCAGTTTGTGCCTTACATGATAATCCTGGTTAACTACTTCCTGTCACACGCTAGTGATAAAACCATAATTCATTAATGACTTTTTATTGCTCTCCATTGGTGAGTAAATGACACATTGTGATGGTCTTGTTGGGAGTAAATGAGTCATGTCATGTTTTATTTGAGGACTGTGATCCAAACCCTCACATCACTTTGCCAGCACATTTCGATTTGGCCTGCTGTGACGCAAGCTATTGTGCTGAGAGACGTCAGCTGCAGGGCAGTTTTGCTGATTGTTATTCCTCAAGTGATACCTGAGCAGAATGTGATGGTGCACTCGAATTCATCCTCCAGTTATCCATATGCACATTTGTAGCTTTCCAAAGAGAATTCATGATATTTACGACAAGAGCCTCCTACATGATGAAGTTCTCCCAGGCTCCTGTGGTTGCAGAAGCTCATTTGTCCCCAGTGCAATTTTCAAAGTGTTAATCCAATTGAGCGCATGATGACAATCGCTGATTGCTTTTGTTGTTGGCTGGAGTAAAAAGAGAGTAAAGCAACTACAATCCTTGGCACACATTTTGGTATCGCCAGACTTGGGGGAAGTTTATTCAGTTAAAAATGTCATGACCCTTTGCCGGGTCAGGTCTTGATTTATGTTTTGTAGCTTTTTTCCTATGTTTAATTCTAATTCTGTTCTCTATACCTTCTTTCCTTTTGTTTACTTTTGGTTGCCGTTGACACTTAACAATCACACCTGTTTTCCGTTTAATGATTAGTGTCCCCACCTGTTTTGTCCCTAATCACTCCCCTATAGTTTGGTTTCTCCCAGCTGCAAGTCGCTGGATTAACATTTGCTCTATGCGTCAGGAACATTCACTCTTACTGGATAATTTTTCCTTTTGTTTAACCGTTTTTGCAACGGTTGCCTGCTATAGCTTATGTTTTTTCACCTCTCTGTGCTAAACTTAAGTTTTTGCTTTGGGGATCCCTGTGCATAGTTGTGGTCAGATGAAGTCTCGTGAGGCATTGAACCACTTGAGCCAATTGGTCCGAGAATTTCTCGAAGCTTCAATGCATGCTTCGGCACAAGACTCCACCTGCTGGTCAAATGTATAATTACAAACAGCTGCATCTTTACCACATAATGTTTGATGCATTGAAATGTTGCATCTATTACCTATTATCTATTATTAATGGAAAATTAATGGGAATAAACATTGAATGCAACATGCTGGATCTTACAGTATGATTATTAGCTAAAACAACCAGATTTAATGCAAATTCAGTTGAATTTCAACCCTGCACAGTGCATTCCTCCATCACATGTGCAGTGCATTCTTCCATCACCTGCACAGATAATTCCCAGCATGCTACACACTACAGCAGGACTATTGAGGCCACACTAGTATTTGAGCCCAAGGACTTCATCCAGTCAGGTAAGTTTTGATGATATTACTGGGGTAAATATATTTGATCTATGGTATTTAAGTTTAACTTAATAGAGGTGTAATTGCTTGTTACTGAATGCAGCTGAGATAGGCTCCAGCACCCCCCGCGACCCCGAACGGGACAAGCGGTAGAAAATGGATGGATGGATGTATGACTGTAGACTACTCCAGCAGACTTCCACTCAAGCTAGCTAGCTGTTCCTGTACTTGTTAAATGATTTTGGGGCCAATATCTCTAGCTAGCTAGGTTTATGTACCACCACAGTTTCATAATGAACCGAAAATATTTCTCCGTTAGCTGTGATGCTAATTTTCTCTATGTTAAATCCCATTCATTTATGCGAACAACATTAGTGATCCCAATTTACCTTTTTTGTGATCTGTAAAGTTCAACTAGCAAATACTAAATCAAAACATGTAGTTTCCTCTGCCTTCTGTTCTGCTAGCCATTCTGTTGTCATACAAGAATGTAGGTTATAGTTTGATTTAGCATGCTGATTGAGTGTTCATTTATTCATCTGGCCTATTTCTATTCATTTGTCCATCAGTAAAATATTTCTAAAGACTCCTCCAATTGTTTAGCTGACTATTTATATCTGTGTGTGGCATTGCATTAGTGTTTTACAAGAAAAAATAAATACAAACAGAATAATGCCACGTATACCATCTGATGCGTGGAGACATTTCACCCCAACCAATGTAGGCAGATACTGTGCAAAGAGCTACGTCAAAAATGCCACAAAGATGCAGCAGCATATAGACAAGTGCCAAATAATATATATTTATTGTAATTCACCATTAATTCCCATATATTCCCATTAATTCCCATGGACGGTGTCCAACTTTAAATAATCAAAAAATGGTCAATATTTCCAAACTTCCCGAACCTAACTTCCCGTGGTAAATTTCCGGAAAGTGATCGCACAAATGAAATGACACATCTGTATTACGTGCATAAATACTGATGAGCAAGCCTGCTGCTGGCTTGACATTTGAAGTGGTACCTCGGGATACAAGTGCTCTATCTCGTGAGTTTTTTTCGGACAGGAGCTGTCTGTCTGTTAATCGTCTAGCTTTAGGTTACGAGCAGAAATTCGGGTTAAGAGCCTCCCCGATGCTAGTTGGTGTAGAGAATGACCCAGTGAACCCCGTAAAATCCGACCAAAACATCCAGTCTTACTCACTAGCATCAGCTTATAGCTACAGATGGACATAACTTTTTTTCCAACCACAGGAAGGAAGAAAGTGAGTGTGAAAGACGGAGAAGAAGAATTGTATTGAATTAAAGAAAAAAATAATCAAAAACATAACAGTGTGTAAAAGCAATTGGAAGTGTGGAGTACTGCGAGTCTGCACCGTACTGAAACAGATTGAGTCAGCCGAGGGTGTTAAAATCTAAACCTAAAAAGCGGACATGTACCTATGAAAATATGGAGAAAATAGTGTTTGACGGAGTAGCAGTTGGAAGGAGATACCGTAGAAGTCAGGTAAAATCTGTACATTGTTATTACATTACTTCATAAAAGTACTGTATCTGTTTGTAGTACATTTTACTGTATTGTTGTTTTATACAATATATTTTTTTTATCTAACAGATTGTTTTTCTTCTTAAAAGTCATGTTACTGTCAAGGCGAGGACTATGGTGTGTTTGTTTTCCCAAGATGCAAATAAAGCTGGACTGGACATGGCGTGAAGCAGTGACATGCGGTCACTGGAGGCAGGGCCTCACCTGCCATCATGGAAAGAAAAAAAATGTAAAAAGAAAAAAAAATTAATTAAATTGTTATATGTATTCAGTGATTATACTATAAAGTTATTTTCCATTTAACTTCACCAGTTTTAGATTATTTTTATTCAAAATCGCTGAATTTTCACATTTGCCGTTCAAATACTGAGAAGAGACGGTGCGGTGATTAGCAGCCAGTTGAGGCACGTCACTCAGTTGTGCCTCAACATGGATTGCGGACTCGGCTAACTGCTGGCCTGCTGTGCAGTGAGACCGTATTGCTATATGAATTATATTATACATTCCCATAGTTTAGTTAGCTGAGGTATATAATGTACAGTGTATTTTGTCAACAACTGTATGTGTGTAAAGTATTTCTTGTGATGAGCAATCATAAAACTGCTGCGAAGACGCACTGTGTGAGGCTCGCAGTAATCCCGCCTCCTGGTGCCGGTTAATGCACCCCCGCCGCAGAATGCACCCCCCGACGGGAGCGCCACACCAACCAAAGCCCACACCCAAACCCTCCACGTGCAAGACCAAATCCACCCAAAAAACGTCACTTAACAAGAAGCCAAAAAGTGCAAAAACAACAATGCTCGCGCCGGAGGAGCCGTGAACGACTGCAGGGACACAACATTAGGTACACCTGCAGACTGCAGCACGGATTTCATATTTCATTCATTCACAACTCCTCCAACACGAACACCACTGTTCCCGCACTTATAAGTAAAGGTAAGACCATAATAACGTTTTTTTTTAATTAAATGTGCTATTTTGTGTGCTACAGTTTGTATGTGTAAAGTTAAAGTTAAGTTAAAGTACCAATGATTGTCACACACACACTAGGTGTGGTGAAATTTGTCCTCTGCATTTGACCCATCCCTTGATCACTCCCTGGGAGGTGAGGGGAGCAGTGGGCAGCAGCGGCGCCGCGCCCGGGAATAATTTTTGGTGATTTAACCCCCAATTCTAACCCTTGATGCTGAGTGCCAAGCAGGGAAGAATGCTGGTATGAGCTTTTAAACACAACCCGTTAACTGCTGCCAATCAAACGGTGAATAAGATACTCTTTAGGGTTCATATGTTTGTAAATCTGACTGTGATGAAGTCAGTGCCTCACCAGCCATCAACCTCACCGCACGTCACTGGCGTGAAGGTAAATACATATTTATTTAAAACACGAACAAACTACAAAAAAAAGGAAGCAAAGAAAAGGCGCGCACAAGGGCGGAAGTACAAAACTTGGCTATAAAAACAAAAGACTAGCACAAAGGCAATTAACTAAAAACACGAAACAAAAACACTTACTGTGGCATGGCATGAAGCATGAACTATAGTGGACATGAATATCATGGGTAGCAGAGGTAGCATGGCTGGATAGATAGGATAATGTCACCAGGACGAACAACAGAAACAGACAGGCTTAAATAGCAGTGACATGATCAGTGAAAACAGGTGCGTGACTCAAAACGTGAAACAGGTGCGTACATGACAGGTGAAAACTAATGGGTTGGTATGGTGCCAAAACAAACAAAAGTGCACAAAGAGTCCAAAAACAAAACCGAACATGACTAAAACAAAACATGATCACACAGACATGACAGTTACATGTTACAATTGTGCTGCTTTAAGCATATAATCAATTCATTTCAATTTCACAGTTTTTCGAGAAACACTTAAACTGGTACCTTTTGCAATCTTTTCTTTTATTCCTATCATGAAACTTATTGGTTATCATTAAGAACTTGTGAGCAGCAACCGTAATGTAGTCAGTCCGTATTAGAGCACTCATGCAATAATGCTGTTGCCTGGCCCGCCTCTTCCAATCATAACCAAAGGAGAGGAAGTGTATTGAACTTAAGCATGAATCAGAGCACTCACTCAAGACAAACGTGTCAGACTTTAGGTGCTCGGTGGGCCCAAACACACTACGATTGGCCTAGTGTGTGTACAACCTAAGTTGACAACCGCTAAAATCTTTGCTGTCTTTGGTTGGAAGTAGGGAATTAGGCTGTAACTCGACTGTTTACTTAGTCACTGGCTCAAAAATTGCTTCTATCTTGACTCTGATTGGCCTGTCCGTAATGCTTTGCCCTAATCTGAACCAATCGTGACTCATTATATTACTATGATGAGTCACGATTGGTTCAGATTGGACCAACCAACCAATCATGGATTTTCTCATACCCACCAATCATCACCTGCATATGGTACCATCAGTTGTTTAAAAAAGTAGATTAAGATGATAGTTATATTTTTCACAATTGCAAATTAAAAAATTGTAATGTTCCGATCAAATAAGATGGCTGTCACTCACGTACACATCTTGTACACATGCACATACTGTAAAGGCTATGGTTGGTATATCTTCCTGAGAACCATCATCCTCTGCAGTGCACATTAGTTTTTGGTCTATTTTAGGCGACCACAATAATTATTGTCAGACTTAGCTGATTAAAAAAAAAAAAAAAAAACACCTCAATCAGGCAAGATTACCCATACTGTGTTGCGGGTTGTTTAGTGTGTACAATTCAAGCGCACCTTTTCTCTTAATTGCCATGCTGTAATAGTGGATTCCATTTAACCTCAGAAGTTGGAAGTTGGAACTGGGAATGACATCACAGGCGAGCTGTGTGTGTTGCAGTTACGAGGTCAGAAATCAAGATGGATTGAATACAAGATACCATGACTTGATAAACGTGAACCCCGACTTAAACAAGTTGAAAATCTTATTCGGGTGTTACCATTTAGTGGTCAATTGTACAGAATATGTACTGTCCTGTGCAATCTACTAATAAAAGTCTCAATCAATCAATCAATCAATCAATGGCCACATCCAAGAAAGCTCTTCCTTCTGCAACCTTTAAACACGGTCGATGAAGAGGAAACACAGACGACATATCTTTGAAGCCAACTCAGGAGTGGTGAGGAATCGCCAACTTTCCGAGTATGCAATCCGACTTCGAAGGGTATTTCAGTTCAAGTGCAAAACTTTGCTTCCAGACAGATTATATTTTATATTTATAATTTAACTTGGTGAGCGGGACATGCGGGAGAAATTGGATGAATGGATGGATTTAAAAGTTTGTCAATTACAATGTTAAAATATAGGAGAAATACACGTTTATTTAATTTGAAAATGTATACTTACACTATTATGTATTGTCATAATGTCACCAGTGGTTCATTTGGTCTCAAAAAAATAATGGCAATACTATCATTTATCGCATGGGTGTCCAACTCTGGCCCGCGGGCCAATTTTGGCCCGCCGTGTAATTTCACTTGGTCCTTGAGGCGATATCAAATTAACACTAAAGATGGCCCGCCGATCCTCCCGGGAGTCTTCCAAACGCCAGCCAGCCAGCAAGCCAGCCAGCCAGCCAAACGAGTGCTGGCCCAGTCATCTAACATGTGTGGCTTCTGCACGCACACACATTAGAATGCAACGCATACTTCATCAACACGATACAGGTTACACTGAGGGTAGCCGAATAAAAAACTTTAACAGTGTTAGAAATAAACGCCACACTGTGAATCCATACCAAACCAGAACCCTTTGCAGCACTAACTCTTCTGGGACGCTACAAGGTGTGTGTGTGACACCCCTGATTTATCGGCAATAATTTGGAGGTCAATATATTGTCAAGCAAAATTTGTTAATGGCCCAGGCCTAGCTAACATCCTATTAAAATGTGTGAAAAATGTGGCTCTTTGTGATAACAGTAAAAAAAAAAGTGGCTCTTGGCCTCTGACTGGTTGGCCACACCTGGCCTATGAAGACGCATGCAAAGTAAGGTGTGCAGGAATTGAAAATAACTAAATTGCTGGACAATACATTTCTGTCATCCCAGCAGGCCTTGTTGGACCTATAAGTGCCCCAAACCACAACAAAAGAGACTCTGTTTCCTTCACATCGTCATCTGAAGTTAGCTTGTGCTGTGGAGACAAAGAGATCATGTCCAGTGAGCCAATACAAAGGAGAGCAGTGAGGCCATAGAGGAAAGCGTATGCCCATATATTTGTCAGAACAATAAGAAAGCTTGAAACCAACTGTTGCAAAATACAGCGCTGTCCTCTCTCAGTCATGTGCTCCTAAAACAAAGTGCCGCCCTCTGTTGGTGTTTGCAGCCGATCCCACGTCATCGCACAAATGCATGAAGAAGAAAGGGTACATGATGGGGGCAAATAGATTCCTCCAGTTGAAAGTACAACTTGCACAGTCTTTGTGAGAGCACCTTGCCACGCTGTGGATTGATCAGATGTGAGCACGGCAGGCTTTTGACCCTTTTAGATATTAATCGTAATTATTTGGAGTTTATTTGAGAATACTGATTTGGGACATTAGTTAGATACTTTGTGTTTACATAAAGACGTCTAAAAGAAAAAGCCTAATGTGTCCAAAGACATCGTCAAGCAAAGTAAATAAAGTTTTAAAAAAAAGTTAAAGTACCAATGATTGTCACACGCACACTAGGTGTGGTGAAATTATCCTTTGCATTTGACCCATCACCCTTGATCATCCCCTGGGAGGTGAGGGGAACAGTGAACAGCAGCGCCCGGGAATCATTTGGTGATTTAACCCCCAATTCCAACCCTTGATGCTGAGTGTCAAGCAGGGAGGTAGGTAATGGGTCCCATTTTTATAGTCTTTGGTATGACTCGGCCGGGATTTGAACTCACAACCTACCGATCTCAGGGCGGACACTCTAACCACAAGGCCACTGAGCAAATAAAGCTCAAAAGTCATGATCAACTAGCTTAGCTTAGAGGGGATAGTACGGATGGCTGTGCTGGCGAGGTACCACAGCTGCGGCCAGCAAGACCACTACCACCTGTCTTTTGGTTTGCCTGGCCACACTCACCAGCCAGACCGCCAGCACCTGTTTCAAGGCTGGCCCCCGAGCCAGCACCCGCTTCAAGGCTGGTCCCCGAGCCAGCACCCGCTCCAAAGCTAGTCTCCAATCCAGCACCTGCTCCAAGGCTGGTCCCCGAGCCAGCACCCGTTCCAAGGCTGGTCCCCGAGCCAGCACCTGCTCCAAGGCTGGTCCCCAGACCAGCACCTGCACCCGGACTAGTTCCCGTACCAGTACCTGCACCCGCACTGGCTCCCGTACCAGTACCTGCACCCGGACTGGCCTCCGTACCAGTACCTGCACCCGGACTGGCCCCGTGTCTACACCAGCACCCAGACTGGCCCCCGCGTCTACACCATCACCCAGACTGGTCCCTGTGTCTGCAGCGCCTGCTTCAGCACCATGGCCAGCGCCCACTTCTGCTCAACGGCCGACCCATGCTTCAGCACCATGGCCAGTGCCCGCTTCTGCTCAACGACCAACTCATGCTTTAGCATCATGGCCAGCGCCTGCTTCTGCTCCACATTCAGCCCATAATTCAGCACCTTGGCCAGCTCCTCAACCTGCTACCTCGTTTCTGGCTCCAACGACATCGTCCTCCTCGTGTCAGGCTCCGACGACATCGCCCTCCTCGTCTCAAGCTACGAAGACATCGTCCTCCTCGTCTCAGGCTCCGAAGACATCGTCCTCCTCGTCTCAGGCCCTGACGACATCATCCTCCTCGTCTCTGGCGGACATCTCCACAGCGCCGCCAGCCTCTCCTGCATTGTCGCTCCCGCGACTTTCGACTGGCCGGCCGCACAGGCGGCCTCTGTGGCCAGTGCATAGACACTTTTTGCACCAACAGCAGCACCAGGACATGGCCGTGGTACTTGTGGGCTGCTGTGGTTATGGCGCCACTCGCGTCCGCATTCCGGACAGCCAAGAAGGTGGCCATTCCTTGGCCGTCCGACTTGCCGGCTGCAGACTCGTCCCCGATGGATTCAGGGACACTTGGGCCGGCGACCCACCTCCAGTTCACCCCTCCACCCTCCCTTGACTTTTGATCTCTCTGATCTTGTGGTTCCAGCTATAGGAAATCTGGAATCTGTCCATAAGGAGGGGAGTACTGTCACAGCCCGGGCGCATGCTAATGCGCATTCCTCAAGGAGCCCCATGGAGCGCACCTCGGGACAAGCCCATGGCCGCTCCTCTCCTGCACGCGTCACTCCACCGGCAGCAGGCAGCTGCATTCAATCTACAATCAGCGCACCGTCGATGATCTGGCTGGGCTTCGTAAGCCAATGCAGACCTACGTTCCGGGCCAGAACATAACCATCCGTTCGTACAGTAAGCCTGATACATGCTTGATGCATCCTGCTCTCTCTCTGTTTTCCCCTCCGTGTTTCATTGTCGTGTCGTGTTGTTCTTGCAGCAGATCCCCGTTCCTGTTTTTGAGCTGTGCATCTCGTCTCACCCCGCATTTCCTTTGCTTCCCTGACTGCCTGTTGAATCTCGACCACCCGCTTGGACACAAACCTTCTTCGCCCCACTTAGCCCCTGACTTACTGCTTGCCTCCCGGACATCCGAGCTCTGCCTTGCGTCAAGTCACGCAAACCTCACTCTCTCGGCTTCTCTCTGTTCGTAACGTTTCACACTCTTCGTGCTCACTTCTATAACCAGTCGTCCATCCTCCATATATTCAGGTTAAAAAAGATTAGGTTGTGAATTCTCATTTGTTCAAAAATAGTTGTCTTTATGTCTGTTAGCAAGTCTGCCATAATTAGAACACACATAAGTGTTATTTTCCGGAAGTCGGAAGACACATTTGTTGCCGGAAGATGGAAGTGCGCTGCTATAAAAATGAAATTAAATGCGCTGAGGAAAGAAGTTCTGACAATACTTGAAATGACCTAAATAGGGTAAATATTGTAAATATTTTTATAAATGTGTCTGTTACTACATTTTATATATACTTGCAGTGTGTACAAAATAGGTTGATGGAGGGTTTTGAAGTTGTTTACAGGGGGTTTGAAGGCTACAAGGGTGACTCCCATTAGCCGCATTTTACAAGTGTTTTAAATCATCTTTAGAATCTTAAATAAAAAAATAAAAAATAAAGAGTTAATGTCTCTCATGATTGTGATAAATAGGCAATATTCCAAAAGAAGTGTCGTTCCCCTTTAAATCCAGGGTCTACAGATTTACACATGCAACCAACAGGTGGCCCCAAACTCATCCACACTAAAGTTATTTCACTAATATTGAAAAAAAATTATATTTTAGTTTGTCCTAAAACTTAATAAATAATAATACAATATTAAGGTTGCACAATAAATGTCAGAAAATAATTATCGGGCCGATTTGAGGGATTATGTTATACAAATATAACTGATGACATTAAAAATATATTTGATTAAGAAATATTTTAATAAAAGCACACTCTAGTGAGGCAATATTCCACATACTGTGCTGGGTATGGTAAGCAAATCAAGCGCTCCTTCTTTCAGTTCTGTAAATGGCATGTCGTAAACATCCCCTGAGCTCATTGTAAACAAACATGGCATTGATCGAGTGGGACTTCTTCACTGTTTCAGAGGAAGACTTGTGTGTGCGATTTGCACCAAAGGCTATGCATACATTCCATGAGGAGGGAAAAATTGTGCTTCAACACATCAAATCTTATCAGCCAGCTGAATTGTTAGCATCGCAACAACGGTGTTTTGAAAGCCTACGAAGGTGCATGTTGTTAAGGAAGCTGTCCCAAAGGTGAGAACAAACGACAATTAAATCTAAAATAAAAAAAATTAAAAATACAAAACTCAAAACCAGTGTAGTTGGCACGTTGTGTAAATCGTAAATAAAAACAGAATACAATGATTTGCAAATACTTTTCAATTTATATTCAATTGAATAAACTGCAAAGACAACATATTTAATGTTCGAACTGAGTAATGTAATTTTTTTGGCAAATAATCATTAACTTAGAATTGAATGGCAGCAACGCATTGCAAAAAAGTTGGCACAGGGGCATGTTTACCACTGTGTTACATGGTCTTTCCTTTTAACAACAGTCAGTAAACGTTTGGAAACTAAGTAGACCAATTTTTTGAAGCTTTTCAGGTGGAATTATTTCACATTCTTTCTTGATGTACAGCTAAAGTTGTTCAACAGTCCGTGGTCTCCGTTGTTGTATTTTACGCTTCATAATGCGCCACAGGTTTCCAATGGGAGACAGGTCTGGACTACAGGGAGGCCAGTCTAGTAGCCACACTCTTTTACTAAGAAGCCACGCTGTTGTAACACATGCAGAATGTGGCATGGCATTGTCTTGCTGAAATAATCAAGGGTGTCCATGAAAAAGACGTTGCTTGGATGGCAACATATGTTGCTCCAAAACCTGTATGTACATTTCAGCATTAATGGTGCCTTCACAGATCTGTAAGTTGCCCAGATGTGGCATTAATTTAAATTTTCCTGAGGTAACTCTCCTGAAAGAATCAATAAAGTACTATCTATCTATCTATCTATCTATCTATCTATCTATCCAATACACCCCCACACCATCACAAATGCTGGCTTTTGAACATAGCACCTATAACAATCCGGATGGTTCTTTTCCTCTTTGTTCTGGAGGACACGACGTCCACAGTTTCCATGATAAATGGAAACTGATAAATGGCTTTGGTTTTGCATGGTAGAGTTTTAACTTGCACTTACAGATGTAGCGACCAACTGTAGCTACTGACAGTGGTTTTCTGAAGTGTTCCTGAGCCCATGTGGTGATATCCTTTACACACTGATGTCGCTTTTTGATGCAGTACCGCCTGAGGGATCGAAGGTCACGGGCTTAGCCGCTTACGTGCAGTGATTTCTCCAGATTCTCTGAAACTTTTGATGATATTACGGACCGTAGATGGTAATATCCCTAAATTCCTTGAAATAGCTTGTTGAGAAATGTTGTTCTTAGACTGTTTGACGCATTTTTTCAAAAAGTGGTGATTTCATGGAAGCTGCTTTTATACCCAATCATGGCACCCACCTGTTCCAAATTAGCCTGTTCACCTGTGGGATGTTCCAAATAAGTGTTTGATGAGCATTCCTCAACTTTCTCAGTCATTTTTGCCACTTGGGCCAGCTTTTTTGAAACATGTTGCAGGCATCAAATTCCAAATGAGCTAATATTTGCAAAAAAATAAAGTTTTCCCGTTCGAACGTTAAGTATCTTGTCTTTGCAATCCATTCAATTGAATATAGATTGAAAAGCATTAGCTAATCATTGTAGTATGTTTTTATTTATGACTTGCACCACGTGCCAACTTCACTGGTTTTGGGGTTTGTATATGTGTGTATATATGTGTGTATGTATATATATATATATATATATATATATATATATATATATATATATATATATATATATATATATATATATATATATATATATATATGTATAGATCCATCCATTTTCTACCGCTTATTCCCTTATATATATATATATATATATATATATATATATATATATATATATATATATATATACATATATATATATGTTTTTTTATACAATTTTCTGTATCGTTCTTGAGAAGTAGGACGTTACCTGTATCAGTCAGATCAACACACTATGGGTGTTGTAACCTGCATTAGTTTTATCCTCCACCTTCAAATAATAAACTGATAAAGAACAAATTTATGAAATAGTGATAGCAAATCAGTTAGGAACACAAAATAAACGTTAAATTAGACCTGCTCGTAGCAAAAACACAGAATAGTATCTTCTAACAAAAGGGTTGCACAAATGTTATTAACGTGCCTTGCCAAATACTAAAATCAAGTTTCAGTCTTGGCAAAATCACTGTGGGGTGCTTCTTCTCCCTCACAGTCAGATGCAAAACAATCTTCGACTGAACAATACTTCCATGTTTTATTTTAATTACCACAAATGTAAGCCAAAACTGTAGCAGGACACAAAAACATTTCACATGGACACCAGTGACGTGCGGTGAGGTTCATGGCTGGTGAGGCACTGACTTCATCACAGTCAGATTTACAAACATATGAACCCTAAAGAGTATCTTATTCACCATTTGATTGGCAGCAGTTAACAGGTTATGTTTAAAAGCTCAGACCAGCATTCTTTACCCATACAAACTGTAGCACACAAAAAAGCACATTTAATAAAAAAAACGTTATTATGGTCTTACCTTTAGTTATAAATTAAGTCTATGCGCCGCTCCTTCTGAACAAAAGCATCGATAACTTGTTTATAGAAGTCTTCCTTATCTTTCTTCAGTTTTAAAAGTCTCTCTGTCTCGATGGAGATCACTGCCAGGGAAGAAAATCGTCCTTGATCGGTCCTGTTCCGACTGTATGTTTCCGGGCTACATTATACACCCCTGCTACCACCAAGTTGGTAGCGGGGGTATATAATGTAGCCCAGAAGAGTTAGGGCTGCATGGGATTCTGGGTATTTGTTCTGTTGTGTTTATGTTGTGTTAAGGTGCAGATGTTCTCCCGAAATGTGTTTGTCATTCTTGTTTGGTGTGGGTTCACAGTGTGGCGCATTATTAGTAAGAGTGTTAAAGTTTGTTATACCGCCACCAACAGTGTAACCTGTGTGGTTGTTGACCAAGTATGCCTTGCTGTCACTTACGTGAGCATGCAGAAGCCCCATACAACGTGTGGCCGGGCCGGCACGCTGGTTGTAGTGGGCGCTAAATGCTGTACCATCACGGCACGTTCGAGAGAAAAGTTGCACTGAAATTTGTAGTCTACCGGAATAATCGGGAGAGTTGACAAGTATGATACTGTCAAGCGCCATTCACAACATTTAATTTTCATATTAAGGTGTGGGCCGCGCGTCTGAAACCCTTGATTTATACATAGCACAAAGCAAGAAAAAAAACTTTGTATGCAGTGTTATTTCATTTTAAATTTCAAAAGATTTGTGTGGCTCCCATTGTTTTCTTTAATTTGTGAAACTGGTCAAAATGGCTCTTTGAGTGGTAAAGGTTGCCGGACCCTGTCCTAGCCGTAAGAGGGCGGGATATAACGTTGGAAAGTTAGCGCTCTCGAGACATCTGCATAAATGTTGCAAACAGCCCCTTTAATTAACTTTTTGGATAAATTATACTTGTCAACATAGTTTTAATGCAACATACTTTTTTAGTTTTCAAGTATTTTTGGGAAGAAGAAACATTATTTTTACACCGTTACATTAAGTTTTATTCCGATCTCAGAATCAGAATCAGAATAGTTTGTATTGCCATGGTTTGAGAACAGGTTTACAAATTAAGAAATTTACTTGGTGCAATCGTGCAACATAAAACACATATAACACAGAATAGAATAACATGAGCTGATATATTTATGTCATAATTATAATCTATTGATTACAGCTTGCAAATACATATTTGGCTCGTCAGCGAGCCTTCTTCCAGCGGGCACGGTCACATAACTCTGTTTCACCAATCCAATCCAACTCTTGTGATGTTTGACTCCATTTCACCAATCAAACAAACCCAGGCATACTACATTATTTGCAGGTGAGGAAAAACAAGCCAAGGGTGGTAGGCACTGACACAAACTGTGTCCCAATTCAACGGGTGCATCTTCCAAGGACCCAGTGTGGGTCCCGGAAAGAGTCCTGATCCCACAATCAAAAAAGAAGGGAGACTGGCTTAAATAGCCCTCCAACACCAGGTGAGACAATCAATGCAAACAAGCCGCAGGTGAGTAGGGAAACGCTAAGAAAACGAGTAACGCTAGAGCAAACAGAATACAAACAAAACAGGAAGTGGAACCAAAATAAGAGCCTAAAACAGGAAGTGAAGCCAAAACACAGGAAAAACACCCACAAACAAAAAAAGATTGGCCTGGTAGTAGGTTGTAACAGGAGGGAATAAAAATCCAAAAAGATAGACATTGTGAACTACATTTGCTGCTTAAAGAGGACAGTCCAAATTTACAGAATAACAGGAGTTGTGCGGAACACCGACTCAAGAGCCTGAAGAAAAACTTTGAAAGGGCTAAGCAATATCACAAAGACCACACAAAATTCATGAATGAAACAATAAAGCGTGGAGATGCAGAAAAGGTACCTCCTGAAGAACTGAACAAAAGACCTGCCTGGAACATTACACACCAAGGGGTATACCATTCTCAGAAAACTGGAAAATAAGACTAGTGTTAGACTGTTTCGCCAAAGTTAAACAACAGACTGGTGGGAGTCATGTAAACTGTTGTATCAGTTCAAAGTTAGAGTGGAAGACCAAGACTATTTGCGTTTCCTGTGGTGGGACAACAGAGAATTTCCAACCTACTTCATCCGTCTATCGTATGCTTGTCCACCTGTTTGGAGTTGCTTCATCACCAGCTTACGCAAACTTTGGCCTCAAATACATTGCGACACAAGGTCAAAGACAGTTTGCTGAAACATCAATAAGGTTCAGTGAGAGAATATTTTATGTGGAAGACGGTCTGATCAGTTTTCAGTCAGAAAAAGAGGAAATCCATCTAGTAAATTAAGCAAGAAAACTGTGCAAACCTGGAAAGGTACGACTCCATAAGTTTGTTTCTAACAGACAAAAAATACTTGAATCTCTTCCTAAAGAAGATTTTGCAGAGACAGTAAGAAACCAAGGTCTCAGACTCGGTGAGCAACAGATTGAACAAGCTCTTGGTGTCAAGTGGTGTGTAGCCTCTGACCATTTACAGTTTCAATTAGTTGTGAACGAGCTTCTACTCTCCAGCGAGGAGTGTTGTCAACCGTAACATCCATCTACAACCCACTAGGGTTTGTGGCGCCTTTTGTTCTTCTTGGCAAACAGATATTGCAGCAAATGTGTCGTGATAAGGCGGACTGGGATAAGCCCTTTTCAAATGATCTTAAGCCAGTCCTGGCTGTCGGATCTCAAGAACCTGGTAAATGTCATGATCGACCGATGTTACTTTCCAAAAGATTTCCAAGTAGCTCAGAAATATGAACTCCATTATTTTTCAGATACAAGTGTTGCAGGATGTATATATTGTACCTATCTAAGAGCTATCAATGGATCACGACAAATACATTGCTCACTTGTATTTGCAAAGTCCACAGTAGTACCTACTAAGGTAACTACAGTACCAAGATTGGAGCTCAATCAATCAATCAAAGTTCACTTATATAGCCCTTAATAACAAATGTCTCAGCAGCAGTTGTCGCTGTGCGCTCAAGCGACATGTTTAAACCAGAATTGGAGATGGAAGATGTTAAAAGATTTCTTCTGGATCGATTCGCAAGTTATTTTGGGGTATATCAACAATGATGCAAGACATTTTCATGTTTTATTAGCAAACCGTGTCCAGTGTATCAAAAAGAGTACCTTACACACAGTAGAAGTATGTTACATCAGAGGAAAATCCCACTGACCGTGAAGGCAGCGCTGGCTGCTCCAAGTCTGGACTCGGGATGGACCACTCCTCTGTGCATCAATTAGGGATGTCTCCGGGCTGCTGACCTGTCTACATACAAAAGGATCACCTGCTGGCCTCACTATGAAGTGAACTCTCACGTTATTAACCGTATCTACTAGCGGTCCTCCCCACATTTGCGGTCCCTTCAAAGGTTTTTCGCTGTTTACATTGGGTTTAGTTTTTTCTTGCCTTGATGTGGGATGTGAGCCGAGGATGTCTTTGTGGTTTGTGCAGCCCTTTGAGACATTTGTGATTAAGGGCTATACAAGTAAACTTTGATTGATTGATTGATTGACAATTTGTCTTGTTGACTACAAACTAAAGACCTTATCGCTTTCAGCTGCTTTAGTAGACCAAGTTTTTTCTGGCAAGAAGAAGTTCCCACGGTGAGTTTAATGTGGGAAAACTAAACGTAGAAGAACTAAAAGTAAACAAAGCAGTCACAGACGCCGAGTTTGACATCATATACGTCAACCGGAAAATAAAGAAATTAACCGCACTAAAAGGAAATAAGCGCCCCCCCCCCCCCCCAGTGTACGGGAGGCAAATTGCGTATGACCAATAGTCACATTAGAGAAAGTGCATGGACCCTTAGACTTCATACGTACGTGTGAAAGTACAAAAAAACAATCTATTTGAGAAATCAGACTAATTTAGTGCATGGAAAGATAGTGAGTGACTCTGCATTAAATGACCACAGAAAGAGACTCAGTAAACCAGTATACTTTGACAGATCTATCCACAAGACTGTCACATTATTAGAAGCAGAATAGAACCCACACATTACTTCAGAAGTTACCATACAAATCACAGGTGATTTGATGGGAGTGTCTCCTGTTAGAGGTAACTCATACAGTATTTATTGATTTAATATTCAAATAAAAAGTGCAAATGATACATATAAATGCACTCAATAAGTAAACATTGTGCAGTGAATTTATGTTGATGCAAATGTGTTGTATTGATAACTTCAAGTTGCAGTTAACAAGATTTCTACCTTATTTCCTGAGAGTTTATGGGCCAATGAGGTAATTATTTAAAAAGTATCTAAAATGATGTGTTGTTTCAGGGAAAGTATATTCATTTATTGTGTGTTTCATTTTCTCAGTTCTGATAGCATCCTTGAGACATGTAAAAGACCTGTTAAAAATAAATGTCTGTTCAAACCAAGAATGATTTGAGCTTCGATGAAACTCGAGGGACATAACATTATTATCATTGAAAGTGTAATGTAAAATTAAATAACAAGCATGCGAACTCAGAAAAAGTTTTTCATTTGGCAACTTTTTTTTTTTGTAGTTGATGTAGATTCCCATATCGGCTGTTCAGATTTACTTAACAAAAGAGAAGTGTGGGATACTTCTCTTGTTGCCTTATTTGTATTTGACTTTATTAAATGTGTTTATATTACCATTTGGTGCAGCAACTATGGCTGCAGGAGGGGATAGAAAGAGAAAAAAAGGAAGACAGAGGGGGAAATTGTGGGGACAAGAGGGGGATAAGACAGAGAGACAAAAACAACAACAGCAAACACAACAATATGATGGTAAAAGTGATAGCAAAGAAGCAGTTAGCGAAATAAATAATAATACAGAAATGACAATGAGCAATATTACACTACAAATGGATCAATAAAAATACCAATAGAAATAGCGCTATTGATAATGAACAATACCAATAATTTACCTCTATTATCAACAATACAGTTGTTCAAATGCAACAATACATATACATAATGATAACTAGAGATACAAAGGAAAGCAGAAAAATGGAGGGGAAGAAAGAGAAGCAACCTATATTAACCTTGTAGATTGTTATAGTAACAATAGGTTAAGCTTTGTCAGTGTGCCATGTGTTATCCAGTTTACCCTAAGGTAACAACGTTGATTTATGTTTGATGAAACGTGATTATGTGCATGAGTGTATGTATGTATATGTACTTGTATATGTACGGTATGTGTATATGTATGTTTGTACAGTGAATGTATATGTACAGTATGTATATATGTATGTTTGTACAGTGAATGTATATGTACAGTATGTGTAAATGTATGTTTGTACAGTGAATGTGCGTGTGGATGTACGAACTTTGAGTATGTAAGTATGTACTGTATTTGTGTATGTATGTGGGAGCGTAGATACCTATGTATGTATGTATGAATAACGGTGTGTATGTGAGTATATGTGTTATTGTATGTACAATATACAGGTAAAAGCCAGTAAATTAGAATATTTTGAAAAACTTGATTTATTTCAGTAATTGCATTCAAAAGGTGTAACTTGTACATTATATTTATTCATTGCACACAGACTGATGCATTCAAATGTTTATTTCATTTAATTTTGATGATTTGAAGTGGCAACAAATGAAAATCCAAAATTCCGTGTGTCACAAAATTAGAATATTACTTAAGGCTAATACAAAAAAGGGATTTTTAGAAATGTTGGCCAACTGAAAAGTATGAAAATGAAAAATATGAGCATGTACAATACTCAATACTTGGTTGGAGCTCCTTTTGCCTCAATTACTGCGTTAATGCGGCGTGGCATGGAGTCGATGAGTTTCTGGCACTGCTCAGGTGTTATGAGAGCCCAGGTTGCTCTGATAGTGGCCTTCAACTCTTCTGCGTTTTTGGGTCTGGCATTCTGCATCTTCCTTTTCACAATACCCCACAGATTTTCTATGGGGCTAAGGTCAGGGGAGTTGGCGGGCCAATTTAGAACAGAAATACCATGGTCCGTAAACCAGGCACGGGTAGATTTTGCGCTGTGTGCAGGCGCCAAGTCCTGTTGGAACTTGAAATCTCCATCTCCATAGAGCAGGTCAGCAGCAGGAAGCATGAAGTGCTCTAAAACTTGCTGGTAGAGGGCTGCGTTGACCCTGGATCTCAGGAAACAGAGTGGACCGACACCAGCAGATGACATGGCACCCCAAACCCCGCAACCAGACGGGAAGAACGCCCCCACCCCACCAGCAACCGGACCCCCACGAGCCCACCCCCACCCTCGGAGAGCACGGCGCGGTCCGCCCAAGGCCACCCTACCCAAGTCGGCCGCCGCAGGACCGCCCAGTACGCGGCCACGGGAACCACACACCCCAGCCGCAGGGACCCCAACGATGGAGATGGAACAAACATCAACCGCCCTGTCAAATCCCCCCCCTGAGGGAGGGGAACAAATAATAATAATAATAAAAATTTAAAAAAATGTAAATTAAAAAAAACAAACATTATACCGTATTTTTCGGACTATAAGTCGCAGTTTTTTTCATAGTTTGGCTGGGCTCCAGTGTGATTTATATATGTTTTTTTTCCTTCTTTATTATGCATTTTCGGCAGGTGCGACTTATACTCCGGTGCGACTTATACTCCGAAAAATACGTTAATATTAATTATATATAAAATAAAGAATTATAAGAAGATCACAGACATGTTGACACACAAGGTCTCTACACCAGCAGCTGGCCGACTTGCAGCACCTCGGAATACCTTGCAGTACCAAGCTCCCACAATAGACGTGGGGACTAGACCCAGCAGGCCCCAACCAAGACGGGCACCCGGAAGGGATGAACGGTGGGACCCAGGAGCTCCAGACACGCAGCCCGGATGCAGTAGCCTGAGGCACCGACGTCCGCCTGACAAGCAGGCCCAGACCGTACCCCCAGAAATATACATATACATATATATACACAGTGTTTCCCACACATTCATTTATTTGTGGCGGCCCGCCACGAAAGAATTACGTCCGCCACAAATGGATTTTTCGGCTTTTGACTCGCTCGACCGCTCATAAAAGCAATGGGACTGTCTGTGAATGTTGCTTGTAGTAACAACTCCGGTGCAGTAGGTGGCGGTAGCCTACTGCACCGCCACCTACTCATTGTAACTCCGCCAATAGCACTTAATTCACCAGGTGGGCCAGAAGAAGAAGAAGAAGAAGAAGAAGAAGAAGAAGAAGAGGGACGGACGGACGGGATCAAAATACGAGGGTAATATAGGTTATAGGTAGATAGGCTATAGCTGCATCGCTCGCGGCTTGTCATATATTTAACATTAATCCGCGTATTCACCGAGCGTTTCACTGACGGTGAGCAGCCTGACGCTGCTTCATTAACACCGCCGCTGTTTGACTCGGGGGCCGTGGCAGACGCACGTAGTAACAGTCACGTGTTTTCATACCGACAAGCTAACGTGTCCAGGTTATAACCCTGTTGTCAATAAACACATGTGGACTGAAGCTAAATTGTCCACTGTCCACTGCAGCATGTGAATGCAATGAAAATAATAAAATCTGAGCCAACCAGTTGTTAAAATGTTGTCCAGGTTAATGTTTTGGCCATTAAAGGCCCTTCATTTCAAGATTTCAACTGTGATCGGGCTTTAAACAGGTGGCTGACCTGTTCAGATGAGTGTAACTGCTACTGGTCAAATAATGTGAAATAGCATTTAATTTTACATGTATGCAATGCCATTTAAATGTAATTATGGATAATAATAATAATAATAATAATAATAATAATAACAATAATAATAATAATAATAATAAATACTGTGTAGTGTTGTAAATAGTCAACGGGAAGAATTTTAGTAAGATATATGCCATGAGCACTACACAGCCAGAAAAAAATCCTAGGCAGGACAAGTAAAAATATTGGGGCAAGTAGATTTGAGAAGTCGGGCAAGTAGAAAAAAACCTTAACGTTGAACCCTGCATGTGTTGAGCTGCTGCCGCTTAAGGTTAGACGGCACTGTACATAGAGCGGTTCTGCTCGTTAGTAATAAATTCTAATGTTGGATGTTCACTCCTTCACACAGATGAGTATAGAAAAATATTTTCAACGGCCGAAAAGGGCTCGACTTGGAGAGGAGGTAGGCCTACAGTCCGGACCACAGGTGCGACCAGCAGCAGGAGGAGGAGGAGGTTGACTGACTGTGGCAGGACACCTCTGCCTCTGTTTCACTTCATGTTGCTGGTAAATAATATGGTTGTAGAAGAAGGCTAAAGTTAAATTATTTAGTATTCACTAATTAAAGGGGCAGAGCTTTAAGAGACATTTTAGCTTTTATATTTTATAAGATATATTTTTTGTAAGAACCACATTTAATAAATATATTTCAGTGAATCACTAATTGTTCAAATCTGTATATAAATATGTACATAAAATGTTGTAATTATATTCCAACTCCGCGTTCTTCTTGGTCATCGCCGCCGCTGCCGCCGCCACCCCCCAACCACACCACCACAAATAGATGCCTGTCCTGTGGGAAACACTGATATATACTGTATATACATACATACATATACACACATATATATATGTATATATATATATATATGTATATATATATATAGATATATATATATATATACACACATATGCATATATACATATATATATATATACACATACATACATACATATACACATTTATAAACACACACATACCTATACCCATACATGCACACAATTTAAATACATATACATACATACACACACTCTTTTACATACCTACATCCATCCATCCACATTCACACACACACACATACACGCTCATATATATACAACAACAAATCCATACACAGGCCGACAAGACAGCGATCAAGCCCCGGCACCCACTGAGAACCAGCCGATCTCCTCCCCCAAGCCCCACAGGTCCGGCCGCGCACCTCCGTCACCCAGGGACAACCCCCGACAAGCCCGCCCCAGACGACAGCATGACACCGGGCGTGAAGGGCGGCGCAGCAGGGCGCAAGGGCATCCCAGGCCCACACCCGACAAGCCAACCAACACGACAATAAACGAATATGAAGCCGGCAAGTTCGTCAGCCGACAACCACCACGTGCACGCGCTGCCACTAGTCACAACATCAGCCTGCAGCGTACCCAGCAGCTACGGGCGCCCACACCACAAACAAACGGCAGCAGAAACAGCAGCTGCAATACCCCCAGACAGCCAGCACTATTCGATCAAATCAAAGCGATCGAAAAAACTGCGACCGGCAACCACACGCTAACAGGATCACGGAGACCAGCCAGCCCCAGCCCACCAGTCAGCCCAAACGCCAACATGCAAACAAGAGACATTAACACCTCCCCCAACAAAAGACCACACCCACCCAACCCAAACCCGCACAAACACACCACCGCCCAAACAACCGAGACACAGCATCTTGACCAGACATGGGGGCCGCGCCGCCACCGCATCAAGGCACCAACACAGAGCCCACAGCGCAAGGTCGGGCCACACGGGCACAGACCCCACACAACAGGAAGCGAAAATAATTACATTTTAAAAATAATTTTAAAAAATAAATAAAAAATAATAAAAAATAATAATAATAATTAATTAATTAATTTAAAAAAGAAAAAGAAAAAAGAATAAAAGCCTCACACCCTCAGCGAGGTCTCTGCCCAGGAATGGCAGGCCCCGCAACCCGCGCTGGCCGTACTCCCGAACCCCAACCCTCCCATGCATGTGTACAAGGCCCCCAGAGTGTCTACTGTGTAGTTAGAATTAGGAGGTCAGCCGTTACGGCCGACCTCCAGTCCCTATTGATGTGTGTACTGTAGCGTGAGTGAGATATGTATGCTTGTGGGAACTAAAAATTGCTTTTAAAATTGGGGGACATCAAGGTCATGGTGGTTCCCAACCAAGCCAATCCCCCCCAATATATACTTCCGGTAATATACTTCCAGTGTCGTGACCTCTGTTTACAATCCGTCAGATCAAAAATATACCATCTCTATGGTTACCAACTCTAAGTCTAGAACAACAACTCGTTCGGAACTAATAGTGTTCAGATTTTAATCATCCAAATATAATTAGCAGCAAGTGGACAGCCTTCAACGTCGTGGCTTGGAGCGCGAACAGAGGCGACAACAGTAAGTTAGCTAGAGAGCTGGTTTCACTGTTTTGGCGCTCTCAACAATGGTCTTAACTTTTTTCCTCTATTTATTTTGGAGCACCGAAACAGGCTTGCTAGTTAGCTCACCATCCAGCTAGCTTACTCATTGTAGCCTTCATTTGCTATCAGAGCCACAAGATTGATTGTTGTCCACTTTGCTGGTAATCATATTAGCTTGTCCTGCAACTAAGTGTGGCGTTTAGGCAAGAGGAACAGTGAATACCTGCGGCTGAGAGCTTTCAACAAATTTTGTTCGGATCATATTTTTCTTATTGATATTTCATTAAAATGTGGCAGTGATATTTTGACGGGAAAATTAAAGTTTAAAAACGCGGAAATTTCACATGCCTTAATGTTAAGTGGAATATCATTTGGAAACACTGAAAATATTATCCTATTTTTGAATAGTGCAATCAAGGCAGGAAATTGATCATAATAGAGCTATTTTCAGCACGTTGTTTTGTCACACAGAGACAAACAGACACAGACAGAGACTGTGACATGTTTATTAATTTATACAGGTAAAACAAATAATTGCTTTCAGATGATCAGCCAAACCTGCCTATATGTTATTATCAGTGTTGGTAATACTAAAGGCGTTATTTGTGTCAGTAACAAGTAACCTAATTAATTACTTTTAATTTACTTTTTTTATACATTTTTATTTCTATGCCTATCATATGGTTCACTGCAATCTAGGTTTGTACGGTATACATTAGTATAGTACCGAGATACTAATGAGTCATATCCGGTGCTATACCTCCTCTAAAAAGTACTGGTCCTCCACTCCCCTGGCCCCCGTCGTGTCATTGCTGGTTTACGAGCAGAGGACCATGTTTGGTCGCATTTTGGCTCAACAACTAACGATAAAGGTGAAGTTATAACACTGAAAAACCCTCAGGAAGAGGTGCTTTAAGACATGACTAGCTAGCTAACGGCTAAAGTCTATCCGCAGTCTGCAGTGTTGTAGCTACTTCTAAATCACTCATCCTGGCCTCCATGGAGACAAATAAAGTAAGTTTCTTACAAGTATCATCCCTGTAGGACGAGGAATAGCTAAACATGCTTCACTGACACCATAGCTCACCGGTGTCAAAATGTAAACAAACGCCATTGGTGGATTTACACCTAACATTCACCGAAATGATACCAAGTACAGGAGCGTATCTAGTCGATACTACAATGATTACATCGATATTTTTTGGCATCACATCTTCTTTCGTTTTTTTTGTTTTTTTTATTTATTTTTTTTAAACTCAGGAAATATGTTCCTGGATACATGACGACTTTGAATATGACCAATGTATGATCCTACTTGGTATCGGATTGATACCCAAATTTGTGGTATCATCCAAAACTAATGTAAAGCATCCAAACAACAGAAGAATAAGTGATTATTACATTTTGTCATGTGTGTGATCATGTTTTGTTTAGTTATGTTTTGCTTGGATTTTGGACACTTTTTAGTTCCCGGTTTCACTCCCTTGCTTTATCACCATAGCACCCATTAGTTTTCACCTGTCCTTGTGACGCACCTGTCTCAGGCGTTGCACTCGCACACCTGTCACTAATCATGTCACTGCTTGTCTGTTTCTGTTGTTCGCCCTGGTGACATTATCCTTTCTACCTCTGCTACCTTTCATTCCAAGACATAGTTCCATGCCATAGTTTTCATGTTGTTTCACGCCACAGTAAGTGTTGTTTTCGTTTTCATGTTCATAGTCTCTCTAGTTTTGTTTCATTAGCCACGTTTGTTCTCCGCCATTGTGCGCGCCTTTTGTTTGATTCCTTTTTTGAGCATTAACAATAAATATGTATTTACCTTCACGCCATGTCCAGTCCAGCTTTACTTGCATCTCGGGAAAACAAACACACCATAGACCAAGTCTTGACACATTTTAACAGAAGTGTAGATAGAACATGTTAAAAGAGAAAGTAAGCAGATATTAACAGTAAATTAACAAGTAGATTATTCATTCATTTTCTACCACTTGTCGTTAATAATTTTGACAAAAAAATTGAATGGAAAATGACCGCATATGTCAGCAGCTAAATTAGGAGCCTTTGTTTGTTTACTTACTACTAAAAGACAAGTTGTCTTGAATGTTCACTATTTTATTTAAGGACAAACTTGCAATAAGAAACATATGTTTAATGTACCGTAAGATTTTTTGTTAAAATAAAGCCAATAATGCAATTTTTTGTGGTCCCCTTTATTTAGAAAAGTATCGAAAAGTACCGAAAAGTATCTAAATACATTTTTGGTACGGATACCGGTACCAAAACATCACTACTGCAATCTATTGAGTTCAGATAAATGCCACGGTGTTCTAAAATACTGTACACAGTGTTTTTATTCCTCAATCAGTTCATATAAACATCTTTGATGTTAATTATGTTATCAAAAGTATTAGCGAATACAATAACGAAATGAAAAATAGTGTCTAAATTGCTTTGCTGAGTAACTTGTTACTCTTACAATGAGGTAACTGAGTTAGTAACTCAATTACTTTTTTGGGAGAAGTAATTTGTAACTATAACTAATCACTAGGTAAGATGACCAACACTGGTTATTATATCAATTTATTTTTTCTCTGTTGTCCTTTAAAATTGTCTTGAGAGTCCATTTCCTCCTTGATTGTCCTGAACGGAACAACAGAGCAAACTTAAACACACAGTCGCATCAACAGTGAGTCAAACACATATAGTTAACATTTTCTATTGAAATAAAATGTACATAGCGTTTAAAAACAAACAACTAATATGATTTAAAATGTAAAAATTGCTTAAAAGAGCAGATATTAGAGTCACATATTAATAAGACCTAAGTCAAGATATTTAGGTGGGATATCATTTAAAGAAAATATGTAAGATTTTACTTCCAAACGATGATAAAAGCCCCTTGCATGAAGCCGTCTGCAATGGCCGAATATGAGGCTCTTTCTCGAGGTTAAGAGAGGAGCAAAGAGCACGGAGGTCGCTCTGCATTAACATAGTCAAGGTCTGGTATTTTAACACAAGTTTATAGCACTATTGTCACCCGAGCTTTGCATGTTTGGTTTTAGATGTTTTAAAGGAATAAATAAAGTTAAACTTACATTTTAAAGTTGCTCTTTCCACTCCGCATAGCGCCGCCATGTTGAGAATATTTTTTCCACAGCTCATATATATATTACCCAACACTACGGTGCGATCGTGATGACGTCACGTTATTGATGGGAAAATGCATATTTAGACAATATGATTTGCCTGAGCAAGACCCCAAGAGTAACAAGCGGTAGAAAATGGATTGATGGATAGGCTAGAAAGGATAGATTTAAAAAATTATAATTAAAAAAATGACTTTTTACTAAGGACTACCCGCGAGCCGGATTTTGGAGGCTAGCCGGCCGTATCCGGCCCGCGGGTCGTAGTTTGGGGACCCCTGGGATGGATTAAAAAAATTCTAATAAAAAAAAAAAAAAAACAAGCGGTAGAAAATGGATTGACATTATGCAACTTCACCAACTGGGCCACAGGTACATCAAAACGAACGCCTATGCTACTAGTGCCGGGAAAAAAAACGATTCACATTCAAATCACGATTCTTATTTATTATGATTCAGAATCAATTCAGAATTTTCAAGAATCTATACGTCCTACGTCAGCAGCCAATAGGAGCGTTTGTAACCTGCAACCTGTTTTGAAAAGGTTTTATTATAATTAATATATCAAATAATACAGTACATTAAGAGAATCGGCCTGAACCGAGAATTGTGTTGCATCAATTCTGAATCGAACCACCACCTCAAGAATCACAATCACATTGAATCGTGAGTTATTGAAAGATTCAAAACTCTAGTCAACATATACTCAAAACTAGACCCTTATCTACACACTGCAAGGCATGCAGGGTAAACAGAGGTATTCTTTCCCCACACACTACACTATATTTAGTGAGTGTTCAGACTACTTAAGATACTCTTTTTCAAAAAGGCAACTAGCTAATATTGCAATATTTCTGGTTTTATTGCACACTTTTGAAGATTTACGTGAACACTCTTCTCAACAAGAAGAGGGTCCGACTGTGGGCTCCCTCCCCCATCTTTGAGCATCTAAAATCTCATTTGTGTAGTTTAATAATAAGGCAACAAAAAAAAGCAAGAAACGAAAGTTAAAGTGTATTTCTAAACATGTGTTCTGATTTTCAGATTTTTTTGCTCACTTTTTGTCTTGTGCTGCATCCATCAAAATTACATGTGCATGTGTCATGGCCAATTATGTACATTAGACAATTACATCATCAATATCTTCCACAAATAGATTACAGTCTTGTGGGAAACACTGCTTTGATATTAGGGATGATGTTCGAAATCGATTCTCCCGATTGTTCGATAAGAAAAGAACCGATTCCATGGACTCAAATCCCTTTTTGAGAGCCGGTTGCCGTTATCGAGGCCACTGTAGTAAAGAAAAAGTGTTGGTTCTTTATTCGAATCCCTGGGAACGAATCCCGTCCCACAGGAAATGCCCTGCGGGACATCACAGGAAATGACGTAGCTCAGTCATTAGGCGGCACATACAGAAAGCAGCAAAAATAATGAACCGGAAAAAACTGTCACACCGCGGTAAGGGAAGTCTTGTCTTGTTGTTTTCTGTCTTGTGATTTACATTTACATTACGTTTTATTTTGAAGAGCAACTCCTCTTGTTTCAGATCACGGGTCCTTCCTCTTGTGTCACCAGTCTGACGTCATTCCTGACCCTTGATTGTTTCCACCTGTTTCCCATTACCCTCATGTTCTTTATAAGCCCATGCCTCCCCTTGTTCTGTGCCAGATTGTCTCGAGCTTTCGTGCCTATCTTGCGTTCCATGTTCATGTTCATGTCCAAGCCTTGCCTTGTCCCACGTCTACGTCCTTGCTTCCAGAATATCCCACGCTGTAATTTTGAATTAACTTTTTCTCCTCCCTCAGAGCGACTTTTGTTATTCAACCTTTTTCTACCGCAGTGGTGAGTTATAATTTTTCCTTAAAGATTTTTTCCTCAAAGTTTTTGAGTGATTTTTTGTTTATATTTATTAGAGTAGTAAGTTTTATAGTCTTTATTTTCTTCCTCCTGTTGGAGCGTTTTTTGTTAAAGTTTTTTGATAACAGATACGGTGCTAATTATAATTGTCCTTATTTTTGTATTTCCTCCTTTTGGAGTGATTTTCGGTTTTTCCCTTTTGGAACATTTTGTCGATAGCTATTTTTGTAATTTCATAGTATTTGAATTTACTCGGCTCTGGAGGCTTAAAGAGTTTTTTCAAAATAAAAGCTTTATTTGGAATCACATCTCTGCATCTGAGTCCCTTCCTTCGTCCAAGCCTGACATTACAATCTGGCCAGTATGGACAGCAGAGAAAGGACATTTTTCCGTCGCCATACAGGATCAGGAAACACGCCTCTCACGCCAAGAGGGTTTCCAGACGGCGATGGCCGAGCATATGGCCCGACTAACCACCCAGCTGCAGGAGATGGCTCTGCGGCTTCCTCAATTCGCCGCATCGGCACCTGTACCTGTCCAACTACCGCCTACGTCATTCGCCGGAGCCGGAAGTAAATTGGCCCCTCCAGCATCCTATTCAGGTGAAACGGGACAAAGCAAATCATTCATGATAGACTGTTCAATTCATTTCGAATTTAATCCTCACGCCTTCCCCACTGAGAGAGCGAAGATTGCTTTTATGATCTCGCACTTGACGGGTAGAGCCAAGGCCTGGGCTTCCACCGAATGGGGCCGAGGTTCAGCTGTATGCAACTCACTCACGGATTTCCAGACTGCACTACGAATGATGTTTGATCCTGTCACCGACAACCGAGAGAAGGCACAGGAGCTGAGCAGACTGAGGCAAGGGCGAGACTCGGTTTGTGATTATGCCATCCGATTCCGCACGCTATCGGCAGAGAGCGGGTGGAACTCCGCTGCCCTTTATGACACTTTTTTGAAAGGACTGGCCGTCCCTATTCAAGATCTACTTGTCCCACTAGACTTACCTCCTGGGTTGGACGAACTCATTGCGCTCGCCGTCCGTACCGACAACAGACTCACGCAGCTCAGACGACATCGGAGCTTACGAACCTCCACCACGGGAGGAGCGGCACAGTACCAGACGCAACACGGACCGGACTTCTACACCGCTCCACCTGGGTCGAGTCGTTCCAGCCTCCTGATGGAAGGTGAGGATCCCATGCAGCTGGGGAGAGCGCGGCTGACGCAGGAGGAACGCCAAAGACGACAGCTAGAAGGAAGGTGTTTCTACTGCGGGGAGCAGGGCCACCTCGTCGCCACCTGTCCAATTAAACGACCCATAGGAGTGAGTCTACAAACTACTTCTACTCCTATTAAGCGTACCCTCACCAGGATTCAGGTAAAACATCACACAGTCACAAACATTGGGGCGCTTATTGACTCAGGGGCAGACGAGAGTTTGATGGACTGGTCTTTGGCTGCAAAATTAGGGATCAAGTCTGAACCATTAGCTCGACCCATTAGAGCTAAAGCTCTTGATGGGAAGGAACTGTTTGTAATTACCCATGCCACAGAACTCATCCGCATAAACATTAAAGACCATGAAGAAAAAATGTGCTTATATTTATTCAAAGCCGCCTCACACACTTTGATTTTGGGACTACCTTGGCTGTTTCAACACAACCCCCAGATAGACTGCAGGACAGGTGAAATTAAAGCATGGGGAAAGGACTGTATTAATGACAGTCATAGGCGTTACACACAAAAAAAGTGTAGCGCAACTCAACCTGTTTTCTGCAAACCCCACCACAGAATCGGAGTACCCGGACCTGAAATCTGTACCTCCATGCTACCACCAGTTACGAGAAGCCTTCAGTAAAACCAAAGCCATGTCTCTTCCTCCACACCGTCCATACGACTGCGCCATTGACTTGATCTCAGGATCAAACATACACAAAGGTCGCCTGTATTCTGTTTCCGGTCCAGAGAGGACTGCCATGAAGGAATACCTCACAGCCTCATTAAAAGCGGGGCTGATCCGTCCGTCCTCATCACCTGCGGGGGCCGGTTTCTTCTTTGTGGGCAAAAAGGATGGATCCTTGAGACCATGCATCGATTACAGTCCACTCAACGACATCACCATAAAAAAACGGTACCCTCTTCCTCTCATGACATCAGTATTTGACCAAATCCAACAAGCTAAGGTATTTACAAAACTCGATCTCCGTAATGCCTATCACCTGATCCGTATAAGGGAGGGGGATGAGTGGAAGACTGGATTTAATACTCCCAGTGGACACTATGAATATCTTGTCATGCCATTCGGACTCACCAACGCACCCACTGTTTTTCAGACTATGATAAATGATGTACTCAGAGACTTCCTTGATCAATTTGTGTATGTATATCTAGATGATATTTTAATTTATTCACCAGACATTGATACCCACCAAGTGCACGTGACTAGGGTCCTTAAAAGACTACTGGAAAATCAACTATATGTCAAAGCAGAAAAGAGTGAATTTCATGTCAAAGCAGAAAAGAGTGAATTTCATGTTAATACTATCTCCTTCTTGGGTTTTATAGTAGCTCCGGGAAAGGTCCAGATGGACCCAGCTAAGATTAGCGCAGTTACCGACTGGCCCACACCTGATAGCCGCAAAAGGGTTCAGCAGTTCCTAGGATTTGCTCATTTCTACAGACAGTTTATAAGAGGTTTTAGCGCTATAGCGGCTCCTCTCCATGCCCTCACTTCCACTCAGGTACAATTTCAATGGACTCCAGAAGCTGAAAAGGCATTCCAGAACCTAAAACAGCGCTTCACTTCGGCTCCTATTCTCACCATGCCAGATCCGCAACGCCAATTTGTGGTGGAGGTGGATGCCTCCAACGAAGGAGTCGGAGCCGTCTTATCACAACGATCTGAGAAGGATGGCAAGATGCATCCCTGTGCCTTCCTATCTAAACGTCTATCCAAAGCAGAGAGGAACTATGATGTCGGCAACCGTGAGTTGTTGGCGGTCAAGCTCGCCCTTGAAGAGTGGAGACACTGGCTTGAGGGGGCCGATCTTCCGTTCATTGTCTGGACAGACCATAAAAATCTAGAATACATAAAGAAGGCTAAAAGACTCAACTCTCGCCAGGCCAGGTGGGCACTCTTTTTTAACCGTTTTTCTTTCTCTCTCTCTTACAGGCCGGGGTCCCAAAACGTCAAGCCAGACATCCTGTCTCGACGCTTCGACCCCGAGCTTGTTGCCAAGGAACCAGAAACTATCCTTCCACTGTCCCGTGTGGTTGGAGTGGTTACCTGGCAAATAGAAGATGAGGTGAAGCAGGCAAATGGTGGAACCCTGCCACCTAGTGGGTGCCCAGGTAATCGCTTGTTTGTTCCGACTGGATTGCGCTCACAGGTGATCCATTGGGCTCACACCTCCCCGCTTTCATGCCACCCGGGAGTGCGGAGAACGATGTTCGCCATCTCCCGGCGATTTTGGTGGCCATCCATGGAGCCGGAGGTTCGGGAGTATGTGGAGGCATGTTCGGTCTGCGCTCGGAACAAGACATGATCCGGGTCCCGTATGGGTCTATTGCAGCCCCTACCTATTCCCTCCAGACCGTGGTCCGACATCTCCATGGACTTTGTCACGGGGCTCCCGGTCTCTCAAGGTAACACCACTATCCTAACTGTGGTGGACCGTTTCACCAAAATGGTGAGATTCATTGCCTTGCCTAAGTTGCCCTCCGCCAAGGAGACAGCAGAAATCATGATGGACAATGTTTTCAAGATTCACGGCTTCCCGAAAGACATTGTCTCCGACCGGGGGCCCCAGTTTGTATCACAGTTTTGGAGGGATTTCTGCAGACTCATCGGAGCTAAGGCCAGCCTGACCTCAGGCTATCACCCGGAGGCCAACAACCAGACCGAACGCCTCAACTAGATACTGGAAACCAACCTTCGGTGCCTGGTGTCCCAGAATCCCTCTACATAAAGTAAACACCTGGTCTGGGTTGAGTATGCACACAATGCACTACCTACATCTGCCACAGGGTTCTCTCCGTTTAAAACTGCTTATGGTTTCCAACCTCCAGTCTTTCCAGACAATGAGCCGGAAGTATCGGTCCCCTCGGCACATGCCCTGGTCCGACGCTGCCGACGCATCCGGGCAGCAGCTCGTCAGGTGCTGATCCGACAAAGAGACCGGATGAAGAAGACAGCGGATCGCAGAAGGAAACCCGCTCCTGCATATCAGCCAGGGCATAGAGTATGGCTCTCGACCAAAGACATGCGGCTCAAAGTACCGTCCAAGAAGCTTGCACCACGGTTCATAGGTCCATACTCCATCACCAAAGTCATCGGACCCTCCGCTGTACGACTCCGTCTGCCCCGATCCCTGCGTGTATACCCAACCTTCCACGTCAGCCGAGTGAAACCAGTCAAAGTAAGCCCGCTGGTTCCAGCCACCACGCCCCTTCCACCACCCGAAATGATTGAGGGCGGTCCTGTTTACAAAGTAAAGAAGTTGTTAGCAGTTCGCAGCAGGGGCCGGGGCAGACAGTACCTGGTGGACTGGGAAGGGTACGGACCGGAGGAGAGACAGTGAGTGCCTTCTCGGCATATCGTGGACTCCACCCTCATTGAGGATTTCCATAGAAACCATCCCGGACAATCTGGGCCGTCAGGTGTCGGCCCTAAAGGGAGGGGTACTGTCACACTGCGGTGAGGGAAGACTTGTCTTGGTTTTTTCTGTCTTGTGATTTACATGTTTTATTTTGAAAAGCAACTCCTCTTGTTTCAGATCACGGGTCCTTCCTCTTGTGTCACCAGTTTGACGTCATTCCTGACCCTTGATTGTTTCCACCTGTTTCCCATTACCCTCATGTTCTTTATAAGCGCATGCCTCCCCTTGTTCTGTGCCAGATTGTCTCGAGCTTTCGTGCCTATGTTGCGTTCCATGTTCATGTTCATGTCCATGCCTTGCCTTGTCCCACGTCTACGTCCTTGCTTCCAGAACATCCCACGCTATAATTTTGAATGAACTTTTTCTCCTCCCTCAGAGCAATTTTTGTTATTCAACCTTTTTCTACCGCAGTGGTGAGTTATAATTTTTCCCTAAAGATTTTTTCCTCAAAGTTTTTGAGTGATTTTTTGTTTACATTTATTAGAGTAGTAAGTTTTATAGTCTTTATTTTCTTCCTCCTGTTGGAGCGTTTTTTGTTAAAGTTTTTTGATAACAGATACGGTGCTAATTATAATTGTCCTTATTTTTGTATTTCCTCCTTTTGGAGTGATTTTCGGTTTTTCCCTTTTGGAACATTTTGTCGATAGCTATTTTTGTAATTTCATAGTATTTGAATTTACTCCTCTCTGAGCTGCCACCTTAACGTGGTAGAGGAGTTTGCGTGTCCCAATGATCCTAGGAGCTATGTTGTCCGGGGGCTTTATGCCCCCTGGTAGGGTCTCCCAAGACAAACTGGTCCTAGGTGAGGGATCAGACAAAGAGCAGCTCGAAGACCTCCATGAAAAAGAAAAAACAAGGACCCAGATTACCCTCGCCCGGACGCGGGTCACCGGGGCCCCCCTCTGGAGCCAGATGGGGCACGATGGCGACCGCCTGGTGGCTGGGCCTGTCCCCATGGGGCCCGGCCGGGCACAGCCCGAAGAGGCAACGTGGGTCCCCCCTCCAATGGGCTCACCACCCATAGCAGGGGTCATAGAGGTCGGGAGCGATGTGAGCTGGGCGACAGCCGAAGGCAGGGCACTTGGCGGTCCGATCCTCGGCTACAGAAGCTAGCTCTTGGGACGTGGAGCTGGGGGGGAAGGAGCCTGAGCTAGTGCGCGAAGTGGAGAAGTTCCGGCTAGATATAGTCGGACTCACTTCGACGCACAGCAAGGGCTCTGGAACCAGTTCTCTCGAGAGGGGCTGGACTCTCTTCCACTCTGGCGTTGCCGGCAGTGAGAGGCGACGGGCTGGGGTGGCAATTCTTGTTTCCCCCAGCTCAGAGCCTCTACGTTGGAGTTCAACCCGGTGGACGAGAGGGTAGCTTCCCTCCGCCTTCGGGTGGGGGAACGGGTCCTGACTGTGGTTTGCGCTTATGCGCCAAACCGCAGCTCAGAGTACCCACCCTTTTTGGATTCACTCAAGGGAGTACTTGAGAGTGCTCCCCCGGGTGATTCCCTCGTGCTACTGGGGGACTTCAATGCTCATGTTGGCAACGACAGTGAAACCTGGAGAGGCGTGATTGGTAAGAATGGCTGCCCGGATCTGAACCCGAGCGGTGTTTTGTTATTGGACTGTTGTGCCCGTCACAGATTGTCCATAACGAACACCATGTTCAAACATAAGGGTGTCCATATGTGCACTTGGCACCAGGACACCCTAGGCCGCAGTTCCATGATCGACTTTGTAGTTGTGTCATCGGATTTGCGGCCTCATGTTTTGGACACTCGGGTGAAGAGAGGGGCGGAGCTTTCTACCGATCACCACCTGGTGGTGAGTTGGCTGCGATGGTGGGGGAGGATGCCGGACAGACCTGGCAGGCCCAAACGCATTGTGAGGGTTTGCTGGGAACGTCTGGCAGAGTCTCCTGTCAGAGAGAGTTTCAATTCCCACCTCCGGAAGAACTTTGAACATGTCACGAGGGAGGTGCTGGACATTGAGTCCGAATGGACCATGTTCCGCGCCTCTATTGTCGAGGCGGCTGATTGGAGCTGTGGCCGCAAGGTAGTTGGTGCTTGTCGTGGCGGTAATCCTAGAACCCGTTGGTGGACGCCGGCGGTGAGGGATGCCGTCAAGCTGAAGAAGGAGTCCTATCGGGTTCTTTTGGCTCATAAGACTCCTGAGGCAGCGGACAGGTACCGACAGGCCAAGCGGTGTGCGGCTTCAGCGGTCGCAGAGGCAAAAACTCGGACATGGGAGGAGTTCGGGGAAGCCATGGAAAACGACTTCCGGACGGCTTCGAAGCAATTCTGGACCACCATCCGCCGCCTCAGGAGGGGAAAGCAGTGCACTATCAACACCGTGTATGCCGAGGATGGTGTTCTGCTGACCTCGACTGCGGATGTTGTGGATCGGTGGAGGGAATACTTCGAAGACCTCCTCAATCCCACCAACACGTCTTCCTATGAGGAAGCAGTGCCTGGGGAGTCTGTGGTGGGCTCTCCTATTTCTGGGGCTGAGGTTGCTGAGGTAGTTAAAAAGCTCCTCGGTGGCAAGGCCCCAGGGGTAGATGAGATCCGCCCGGAGTTCCTTAAGGCTCTGGATGCTGTGGGGATGTCTTGGTTGACAAGACTCTGCAGCATCGCGTGGACATCGGGGGCGGTACCTCTGGGTTGGCAGACCGGGGTGGTGGTTCCTCTCTTTAAGAAGGGGAACCGGAGGGTGTGCTCTAACTATCGTGGGATCACACTCCTCAGCCTTCCCGGTAAGGTCTATTCAGGTGTACTGGAGAGGAGGCTACGCCGGATAGTTGAACCTCAGATTCAGGAGGAACAATGTGGTTTTCGTCCTGGTCGTGGAACTGTGGACCAGCTCTATACTCTCGGCAGGGTCCTTGAGGGTGCATGGAAGTTTGCCCAACCAGTCTACATGTGTTTTGTGGACTTGGAGAAGGCATTCGACCGTGTCCCTCGGGAAGTCCTGTGGGGAGTGCTCAGAGAGTATGGGGTATCGGACTGTCTGATTGTGGCAGTCCGCTCCCTGTATGCTCAGTGCCAGAGCTTGGTCCGCATTGCCGGCAGTAAGTCGGACACGTTTCCAGTGAGGGTTGGACTCCGCCAAGGCTGCCCTTTGTCACCGATTCTGTTCATAACTTTTATGGACAGAATTTCTAGGCGCAGTCAAGGCGTTGAGGGGCTCTGGTTTGGTGGCTGCAGGATTAGGTCTCTGCTTTTTGCAGATGATGTGGTCCTGATGGCTTCATCTGGCCAGGATCTTCAGCTCTCACTGGATCGGTTCGCAGCCGAGTGTGAAGCGACTGGGATGAGAATCAGCACCTCCAAGTCCGAGTCCATGGTTCTCGCCCGGAAAAGGGTGGAGTGCCATCTCCGGGTTGGGGAGGAGATCTTGCCCCAAGTGGAGGAGTTCAAGTACCTCGGAGTCTTGTTCACGAGTGAGGGAAGAGTGGATCGTGAGATCGACAGGCGGATCGGAGCGGCGTCTTCAGTAATGCGGACGCTGTATCGATCCGTTGTGGTGAAGAAGGAGCTGAGCCGGAAGGCAAAGCTCTCAATTTACCGGTCAATCTACGTTCCCATCCTCACCTATGGTCATGAGCTTTGGGTTATGACCGAAAGGACAAGATCACGGGTACAAGCGGCCGGAATGAGTTTCCTCCGCCGGGTGGCGGGGCTCTCCCTTAGAGATAGGGTGAGAAGCTCTGTCATCCGGGGGGAGCTCAAAGTAAAGCCGCTGCTCCTCCACATCGAGAGGAGCCAGATGAGGTGGTTCGGGCATCTGGTCAGGATGCCACCCGAACGCCTCCCTAGGGAGGTGTTTAGGGCACGTCCGACCAGTAGGAGGCCGCGGGGAAGACCCAGGACACGTTGGGAAGACTATGTCTCCCGGCTGGCCTGGGAACGCCTCGGGGTCCCGCAGGAAGAGCTGGACGAAGTGGCTGGGGAGAGGGAAGTCTGGGCTTCCCTGCTTAGGCTGCTGCCCCCGCGACCCGACCTCGGATAAGCGGAAGAAGATGGATGGATGGATGGACGGCTCTGGAGGCTTAAAGAGTTTTTTCAAAATAAAAGCTTTATTTGGAATCACATCTCTGCATCTGAGTCCCTTCCTTCATCCAAGCCTGACAAAAACGCCTCATAGCATGGCTTCATTTTACAAAAAAATACAACGAGTAAACGGCAATATGCAATTATTGCCAGGCTTTGCTCTCACGTAAGGGGGGAAGTACAACAAGCATGTTGAAACATGTTCAGGCCGTACATAACCTGAACGTTCGCGAACCGTGGCGTGTCTTCGACATGTGGAGAAGCAGCAACAGAGATGACAAAGCACGCCCCTCTTCCAGAGGAAGAGCCCCAGCCCCAGTTCCAGTGCCGGTGAGTAACTAACGTTAACTATTGCCGGTTAATTTCCATATTTGCTCACTTGTAGCCTTTAGGCTAAAATAAGGTTACCTCTTATGTCAACCAGGACTGCAGTAATGTTAGCTAGACTAACGTTACCTAAGCATAGTCAGTGGCTAACGGTAACGTTAACGTTAGCTTTTTTGTATGTGTCTGATAACGTTAACGGTATCTTGTAGCCTACACCACTCCAGAGTTTGCAGGTCTGTCTAATAAACTAGTGATTTCTTTCTTTAGTTTATTTCGTACATAAACACACTTACAGCATAACACATCACAGTTTCATATCATTTCACTTTACATCATGTCTGAAAAAGAGTAGGAAGTAAAGCTTATTTAATCCTACCCCTTTACCACTTCAGAGCGTTTACAAATATATAGATCATTTACTGACCTTTTTATAATAAAATAACATCTGTGAATTAGTATATACAACAGTTTTGTAATATGTAATTCATTAATTCAGTCATTATTAATATACTGAGATGAAGAATATCTTATTTTCAATAAGGTTGAAAGTATTTCTCATAATTCTTCTTCTTTGTACTTTGTAAGCACTATTAATTTGAACAAACTCTTAAACTGGATCATATCAGTACAATGTTTAACTTCATTACTTAATCCAGTCCATCATTTAATTCTACATACTAATGCTAAAGACTTAATAAAAGACACCCTAGTCTTCACATTCAGCTAATTTCCCCCCTAATTCTATGCTGTGTCTGTCCCTCATTTTCCCTCCAGGATAAGGATGTGCAGTCATTCCTGGAGGAGGCCACACTGATGGACCCCAGAAGGTTTAAATACAGACTGGAGAAGGATGTCGTCAAACCTATCTGTGTGTCCAAGATAGTTCCACGCCAAGTGAACATGTTTTTTCCACCGTTGGCGACACGATTAGCAAAGAGCGGGTCAGACTTGATCCTGAAAAAGCAGACATGCTAATGTTTTGGAAGAAGAATTGTTGAATGAAGACGGTGGTGTTCTTAGTGTCATAGTGTGTGTAGTTAGTATGTTCCAATAGCAGCAGAAGGGCACTTTTTGGAGAGCTGTATTATTTTCAGTTTTGTGCCAAAGGAACTGATTTTATTTAACACTATATTATTATTTATACACCTATAGTGATCACAAAGACAGGTTGTTTTTGTGTTAATGCATGTATTTGTTTTTCTGAAAAATCCCACTTAATATACTTTGGGTAACAACAGTCAATATTTATTTATTTTTTTTATTTTTTTTAGGGGGTAACAATAGTCAATATTTTTTTTATTTTTTTTTATTATAAAATTCAAGTGAGCTTTTGTTAAACCAAATATTGTGGTTTTTTTCCATATACAACAACCTATCTGGATTCGATAAGAGAATCAATAAGGAATCGGTTCGATAAGAGAATTCGATAAGGGACTCGAACTCAATAATTTCTTATCAAACATCATCCCTATTTGCTATTAAACATAATTGTAGCTTGCGGAGCAGGTTTGATAAAATATTTTCGTTATTTTTCTCAAGCAGCTTTGCCTCCTCTTCTGATGGCTTACACACAGATTTTTTTTTTAAATGCCTACCTTACCCATTTTGACGTGAAAACATTTACATGACATTGTTTTGTTTGTTGTTGTTTTTTCAAAAATAAAAACACACTCACCAGCTGTCAAGTGTGACTTCAAGATCGTTGTATAATAACATATAAAGCTATGATTTTTATGTATGCATACTAGAGATGCGCGGTTTGCGGGCACAACCGCGGAGTCCGCGGATTATCCGCGGATCGGGCGGATGAAATTAAAAAAAATTTGATTTTATCCGCGGGTCGGTGATTTTAAATAGATTCAGGCGGGTGGCAGTTAAACCAATTCGGAAATATATATACATAGTTAAATGTTGTTACCCACATACGAAAAACGAGCAGGCACCTGCTGCATATGCCACAACAGAAGAAAAAAAAAGAAAAGAGATGGACACTTTTACAGAGCGGAGAAGGGACGCCTCGCCGGGGTCCGGGACCGAGGCCCCTTCCCCCGAGAGGGCCCCACCGGGAGCCGTAGCTGAGGCGATCCGCGAGAAGGGCCCGACGCACGTCCAGGGTCACCACCGCGCCCACCGCACCGACACCCCGCCTCGTCCGCCTTCGCCGCGGCCGGGGGCTCGTAACAGGGGTCACTCTGCGCGCTCCGCCCGCGCAGCTTACCTGCCCGCCACCCCTGTTGCCGGGGGCGCGTAACAGGGGTCACTCCGCGCGCAGTGCGCTCACGAAAGGGGTGGGGCTCACCCTGGTTGATATAGACAGCAAGACGGTGGCCATGGAAGTCGGAACCCGCTAAGGAGTGTGTAACAACCCACCTGCCGAATCAACTAGCCCTGAAAATGGATGGCGCTGGAGCGTCGGGCCCATACCCGGCCGTCGCCGGCAGCGAGACGCGCTTGGAGGTGCGCTCAACGCGGCTCCCATATGATTGCGCACTGTTGTGCGTCTGGGTTGTGACAGCGTGGCACGCAAATGTCTGTGCTGCATTGGATCAGTCTCCTTTCTTTAACAGGCAAAAGCTTTATAACCTCACTAATGCCTTGCATCGTCTATATTAGATATATAACAACGGGCGGGTGCAGGCGGGTGCGGTTCTGATCAAATGTTACATCGGGTGGATGGCGGATGGTTGACGACTGTCTGATGCGGTTGCGGATGAAATAATTGCCTATCCGCGCATCTCTAATGCATACATATGTTAGTCATGTGTCTTTGCACAAAATGAGATTGGCATACATTCATGTTTTTGCTTTTACATGAGGCTTTTCCCAATACGGTTGTTATGGCGGGTTATGAGATGATGATAATTTGATAATAACAAAAGCTCAGTTTCATGTGGACATGGCCTCAAAACATCCAAAAGGAATTAAGTCACCCGCTGGATCAAGCGCGCAGCACGCTTGATGCCAGCTGAGCCTGAATCAGCCTGTTCACACGGCAAACTCCCTCTGGGTTTTTTTCCCTTTAACGGTGAGGGGTAAGAAACACATGTGGAGACCACAGAGAAGAGAGATCAGATACCAGTTCTTGCTCAGCATGTCAAGTCCGGCAGCCACCTGCTGCCCTAAGACCCTCATCTGACTCATCAGGCAGGAGTGCTGGACTTGGTCTCCTGCTGGTTCCTCCAGGGACCATAGGCCTGTCAAACATCTATACGGCCGCTTAATCTTACATCATTTGAGTCTGAAGGAGAAATTACCTTAAATTATCGGGCATTTTAAATTAGAAATAGTCTTTTTTTCTGTGCTTTCATTAGGGCTGGATATTGTGAATTATGTCTATTATGTAAAATTGATGATGACCAATTGTGTGTTGAAGGAAGCAAATTGGATGAACTTTTATGTTGCAACCAGCAGAGACACTGTTGATTCAGTTTGTTTGTTTGTATTTGTTTATTTGAAGGACAATGTGCTGTTACATTAAGAAGATTGTTACGATCCGCTGCCCGGATCAGAGTTTGTTTATGTTTGTGTCACGTGTTTTCAGCACCTTGAGTTTAGTTTGTTTCTGTTGCCATGACGGCAGATTGTGCGCACCTGCCTCTGGTTAGTGTTCGGGACGCGCACCTGTTGCCCGGGCGCTAATCAGAGGGCTATTTAGTCTTTGCTCTGGCCTCACTCTGTCTGGCTTCGTAGTTTGTTCTCACACAACAGATGACGACGATTATTTACTGTTTCTTAGCTACTAGTTCTCACGCTAGGCTCTTTTGGTTTGCTAGCTCCCACGCTAGCCCTTTTGTTTATTCATCATATTATTCATATTTAAAATAAATCATTTTTCCTACCTGCAAGCTGTGTCCGAAGCCGTCTGCATCCTTGGGAGAACCACACCCGCATCACTATGCGACCACGTCGTTACAGTACGAAGCCAGCAGAAAACAATTCTCCCGCACTGGCTAACGAGGAGTTGGACGAAGGTACGCTCATGGTGTTGCGAGCGATGGAAGCCGAGACGCTTCGCTATTCGACGGAGGAGAGGTCGAATCTCATGTGGGGACCTGGAGGCTCTCTTATCCCCATCGATTCCCTCTGGTCGGAAGACATCGCCGCTACACCGCAGTACCGTGCGCGCCGTCAAAGACGGAAGCCGGCCAGGAGGTCTTTCCCTCGCCGCCAAGACGCGCCGCTCCTGCAAACTCCTCCCCCGGACCGAAGCAAGCTACATTCAGCCCAAACTCCCCCTCCTCAGATGTTTGGCAACCCCATCGATCACTTCGCCAAAAAGTTCTCCGATTGGGCTGTAAGTCACATGGACAGTTGCAACAGTAATGTCATGTCATTGGCGCCTCCCGAAGAGGTAACTCCGCCCACTTCTGATGACATCATTGAACAAGATTTTTTTTTTCCATCTTCTAATTCTTTCTGTCAGCCAATACCAAATGACTTTCATTGTAAGATAAGACATTATCAGGACATTTTTATTAAGTGTAAGTCTAGTCAGTCACATTCTGATTTTCAGACTCCACCTCCAGTGACTTTGGTTCCGCCCCCAGTGACTATTGCTTCGCCCACTGCACATATTTTTTCCCCCTGTGCTCCCACCCAATCTCAAGTGAGGGGTGATAATAGTCAATTTGGACAATTTAAAGAGGAGTATACCCCCCTCCATACCTCCCCCCACCCACCCTTGAAGACGGTTCCAAACCGCAAAGAGCGCGTCTGGTATCCGCGTCTTGAGGGGGGGGCTAGTACTGGGAACTGTGCTAGTGGGGTGGCACAACTGCGCTCAGCTAAGCCGCAACCTCCTACACGGCCACCGCCACCAGTTTTTTGGCGTGCTAAGCCGCAACCTCCTGCACGGCCACCGCCACCAGTTTTTCGGCGTGCTAAGCCGCAACCCCCTGCATGGCCACCGCCACCAGTCTTTCGGCGTGCTAAACCGCAACCTCCTGCAAGGCCACCGCCACCAGTCTTCCGGCGTGCTAAACCGCAACCTCCTGCACGGCCACCGCCACCAGTCCTTCGTCCTGCTAAGCCACAACCGCCAGCTAGGCCACCTCCAGCTGCACCTCGGCTAGCACCTGTTCCTGCACCTCGGCTGACACACCAAGCTTCGTCTCCAGTACCTCCACCACGCCAAGCTCCACCATGCCAAGTTCCTCGGCTGGTTCCCACACCAGCGCCGGCTCCAAGGCTGGTTCCCACACCAGCGCCGGCTCCAAGGCTGGTTCTCACACCAGCGCCGGCTCCAAGGCTGGTTCCCACACCAGCGCCGGCTCCACGGCTGGTTCTCACACCAGCGCCGGCTCCAAGGCTGGTTCTCACACCAGCGCCGGCTCCAAGGCTGGTTCTCACACCAGCACCGACTCCAAGACCAACCCCTGTCCCGGCTCCAAGGCTGGTTCCCACACCAGCGCCGGCTCCAAGGCTGGTTCCCACACCAGCGCCGGCTCCAAGGCTGGTTCCCACACCAGCGCCGGCTCCACGGCTGGTACCCACACCAGCGCCGGCTCCACGGCTGGTACCCACACCAGCGCCGGCTCCACGGCTGGTACCCACACCAGCGCCGGCTCCACGGCTGGTACCCACACCAGCGCCGGCTCCACGGCTGGTTCTCACACCAGCGCCGGCTCCAAGGCTGGTTCTCACACCAGCGCCGGCTCCAAGGCTGGTTCTCACACCAGCACCGACTCCAAGACCAACCCCTGTCCCGGCTCCAAGGCTGGTTCCCACACCAGCGCCGGCTCCAAGGCTGGTTCCCACACCAGCGCCGGCTCCAAGGCTGGTTCCCACACCAGCGCCGGCTCCACGGCTGGTACCCACACCAGTGCCGGCTCCACGGCTGGTACCCACACCAGCGCCGGCTCCACAGCTGGTACCAGAACCTGCACCTGCTCCACGGCTGGTACCAGAACCTGCACCTGCCTCCACGGCGACGACGTCTCCTCCTGCCTCCACGGCGACGTCGGCTCCTCCTGCCTCCACGGCGACGTCGGCTCCTCCTGCCTCCACGGCGACGTCGGCTCCTCCTGCTTCCACGGCGACGTCGGCTCCTCCTGTTTCCACGGCGACGTCTGCTCTCTCCTCATCTTCGTCTCAGCGACCTCGAGTGGTCTGGCTGCGCAAGCGGCGCTCTCGGAGGTTTGTTTATGGACGCCAGTGGCGCAAACAGCAGCGACACCCGAGACGTAGTCGTAGAACTCTCAGGCTGCTGAACTTCTGGCGCCACTCACGCCCACCTTCTCGGCAGCCACGAATGTGGCCTTTCCGTGGTCGCCCGCCTCGCCTGCAGCAGCGGCGTTCCACTCGCCGCCGCCACCTGACTCTTCCCCGGTGGATTCGGGGACACGTGGCCTGGCGACCCACCACCAAATCCTCCCTCCACCCTCCCTTGACTCTCGAACTATTTCTTGTTTTTTGGGTTCTAGTTTTATTTAGTGTCAAGGGACATCTGGAATCTGTCCTTTAAGGGGGGGGTACTGTTACGATCCGCTGCCCGGATCAGAGTTTGTTTATGTTTGTGTCACGTGTTTTCAGCACCTTGAGTTTAGTTTGTTTCTGTTGCCATGACGGCAGATTGTGCGCACCTGCCTCTGGTTAGTGTTCGGGACGCGCATCTGTTGCCCGGGCGCTAATCAGAGGGCTATTTAGTCTTTGCTCTGGCCTCACTCTGTCTGGCTTCGTAGTTTGTTCTCACACAACTGATGACGACGATTATTTACTGTTTCTTAGCTACTAGTTCTCACGCTAGGCCCTTTTGGTTTGCTAGCTCCCACGCTAGCCCTTTTGTTTATTCATCATATTATTTATATTTAAAATAAATCCTTTTTCCTACCTGCAAGCTGTGTCCGAAGCAGTCTGCATCCTTGGGAGAACCACACCCGCATCACTATGCGACCACGTCGTTACAAAGATGGCTGCACCAGATTTAGCACTATGCTAATTTCCATCTGTAGTCCTTTTATGGTGCAGTCTCAACTGAACCATTTGCGGTCTTAATCAGGGGTTGTTAACCTTTTTCACTACACTGAAATAGTAAACTTACTTGTAATTTTAATCATATTCATTAATTATATATATCCTACTTAGAGTTTACAACCTTGTCAAATGATATGAAAGCATGATAATCACAAGGATTATTATCAAAGTTTAGGTCAGGCTGATTACAAAAATAAATACTAACCAAATGTACTTTAAAAGAAAGGGACTCATAAAAAACTGATGAAAATAAATTTACATACAATTGCGCAGTGCTAAAATAAATGAATGATAGCTAAATGAATAATAAATAATAATATATATGCTTCTTGATTAAACTCTCAATAAAATATAATTGCAAATGAAAATACAGCTACACCACTTAAGTCATAATTTGGGCGCTTAAGAAACCTCTCTCGTATGTTAGCTCCAGACTTACTCTGTTTGTTTGAGAGTGGCATTACTGCAACAAGTGGTTGAAAAGTGTATTACAACGGAGTACCGCTGCGGCCCATATGGACCACAGCTGTGAAACACATTTTTTGGTGGCCTTCTAATTTGTAAATATTGATATCAATGCCAATATATTGATATTGATGGATTATTTTGTTTTTCCAGGTCTATGCTTTTGGTTTTGGCTTATAAAGTCCCCAATCGACTGTTTTTCCGGGATCTCTGTCCATTAAGAACGACAGAAAGACTATTAGATGTTACTGTAAAGAACAAAACAATGTAAAGTGATAATGATGATTTATTTTTGTATTTGACTTCTTTAAAGTGAACGCACATGGCCCTGAACCTGGTGTGTGTGTGTGTGTGTGTGTGTGTGTGTGTGTGTGTGTGTGTGTGTGTGTGTGTGTGTGTGTGTGTGTGTGTGTGTGTGTGTGTGTGTGTGTGTGTGTGTGTGTGTGTGTGTTGTATGTAAACAATTGTACCAAATAATGGCAACCTCAGCTATAAGCAAAATTAAATAATCACATTTTGCACAATTGTATAGCTCTAATGTGAGCTATGGGAAAATGAGCCACTATGGCACAATTCCACTTGCATATTATTCTGACACTGACATCAAAACAGGAGTTCAGAACCTTCAGAATAAGTTACTTCCAGCCATTTAAAAATATTGTGTTGACTGTTATGTTTGTTATATGTTATAAGTAGTCTCAAACAGCTTTCAGCATAACAGAAACTATTTATTCTTGAATCAGCACACAAACATCTGGTAGCTTGTAACTCTGCTAGTAACCCACCCCGACTTCCGGTCTGCTCTCCCGCTAATCCTTCTGGGTAATGTAGTTAGTTCAAACAATTATTAACCCATATCCCTTATTCTTAAGAAAATGGATGGATGGATTATTGCATTTTAAATTCCTGCTTCATTAAATTTAACTGATCAAAATGTATTTACATTTTTAACAGCTTTGTTATAAACAACAAAACGCCTCTCACCAGAGTCCATATTTTTTTAGCAAGTCTCTATGAGTCTCTCAGGTTGTTTCATCCTGTTGGGTCGGATTTTAACCACTGGTGAAGCTAGCACGGTTTTACCAAAACTTTGACAGTCCCCGTTACTTGTTTTCGTGTCTGTCACCTTTGTAGCGGGATGGCGTCCTCCGAGCTGTTGGCTTGTAGACAAATGTCCACGCGATTTCTCCTTAAAGCTATACCCCAATCTGTCTTGATGATGTATGATCTTGGTGCAACCTTTTGCTGTACCAGTCCTGGCTGTGTCCATGTCCCGGTCGTGTAGTCCAGAAGGCGAACTATGTCCCCGATTGCAGGTTTGGCAGGTGTTTTGCCCTTTTGTCGTGCCATTTTTTCCGTTTTCCTTCTCCTTTTCTTTTGCGTGTGTCACCTTTACTGCCCCCTTTGGTTTCAGCAGGGTATCGTGCACAAGCAGGTGAGTACAAATGCGACATCCCATCAACATCTGAGCAGGTGACCGGCCTCTTTTCCTTAATGAGCCTTTTTCATGAGTACTTTTATGATGGTAACAGAGCTCGACACAAGTCCATTTGACAAACAAAATATTATATACTGTATATTAAAAGACAAAGCTTTGTCCTACTACTAGTAATCATGGGCCGATACAACTGTTCACTTCCGATATGGTACCAATTTTGGAGCCTTGAGTATTGACCGATACTGATATCAATCTGATACGATATCAGCACGAATCATAGTACAAACTTGTAATATTTTCTATTGTGGAATGTTACAAAATTATTTATCAAGTGAAATTACTCACAGAACAATGGTAGGTATGAAAAAGACTAACATTATTAAAGATTTACATGACAGAATAAGTCATTAGCTCATGACGCAGTGAATTGAATGATGCGGACACGTTTGTTACTGGATACTTTCTAATACGCTTCCTTCGGCCTTGGAGACTTTTTTTGTGTAAGTAAAATGCAACTGTAATTATTTGATATGTGTTTATATTGACAAATGTACTGTTTTAGACTGCAATACTGTTCAATTAAGGACACTAATTACGTATGTCTATCTTGTGTGCTTAGCTTCTATGTATAGCTTTTAGCTACCATGTTTACCTTTTGTAAATGACTTGACCAAAATATAAGAAAAGAGCAACCTTGTGTGCTTATAGGAGGACATTTAGATGTAAACTGGCTGTCCAGCTTTGCACAAGTAAACACGCTGCAGGACTGCTTGTATCAGAGTGCTTATATCGGAGATTTTACATGCAAGCCAATATTATCCGATACATGTTTTTGTTGCTGATATCAGACAGAAATTCAATATCCAATTGGGAGACCCAGAGGAATTAGTATTAACATTTAAAACATGTTTTAATTTAGTTCTATTTTTACAATATTCTGTGAGATAATAAAAAAAGCTATGGGCCGCAAGTGGCTCCTGGGTGGTACTTTGGATACCTCTGGTAAAAATTCATACATATCAAAACTGTGACCTCACTGTGACATCACTCCTGATTGTGTACTACAAAAGACATTAGGAGCATTACCAGCCCTTATACGGTCACCACTTTCGGTCAACTTTGTAATCGTGCGATTCTTTGGCAAACATTATGCCTCTTGTGATTTTTCTGTTGTTGTTTTTTAATAAAATGGTCTTAAATGACAATTGTGTCGTCTGGCGTGACGTCACGCTGGACACGGTGCCGTTAGCTCGTCGGTGTCTTACCTGATTAAGTGTCCTTCAGCTGTGGAATATGTCCTCACGAGAGCCAGTTGCGTGTGGTCCTGCCCGTCCGACTTCTAGTGCGTTTATGGCATGTGGTTCCCCGCGTTTTACTCTATGGCGGCTGTATCTCCTCCAAAGTGGTATGTAAAGAGGACAGAGGTCCGCCTACTGCGCTTACACACGCACGGCGGACTCTCCAATAATGAAAAAAAAGATGATTGTTAGGAATGTTGATGGAGGACACGAACAAAGCCCCACCTCCACCCCTCCCACCTACCTTTGCCACGCGTGCCTTTCCAGCGGTTTAATCAACGATTAATGAAACGTTAATACTGTTGACAGGTTCGAAGGTCATCTAAAAATGGTTGACGATAATAATCACGATGGGATGTGGATCGAGACAATTAAAGAGATCGAGACACACACACGCGCGCGCGCGCGTGCGTGCATTTCTTTAAAACGTCCCGTTTAAATTCCAATTGAGTCTTAGGGTGATATGCAATCAACGTGCACAGTGCACGTGTGGTGCCCACCCGCGCACGTTGTACGTGTCCCATTTCTAGGTCATCGTGCACACGCACGCAGCTCCAGGGATTTGTATTCTTTCTCTCCACTCACCATCAGAGACATGAACCTGCAATGAGAATAACCCATATGTTACCTAAAGCATGCTTATTTATCAACCAACACTTTATGCATGCATTTTATCTCATTCCTTCATGCATTTTATTATACACCATCCTAAAAATGTATCACATGCTTAAAGGGGCTGTTGCAACATGTACACAGATGCTTAGAGCAGTGTTCTTCAACCTTTTTTGAGCCAAGGCACATTTTTTGCGTTGAAAAAATCTGGAGGCACACTACCAGCAGAAATCATTAAAAAACGAATCTCAGTTGACAGTAAAAAGTCGTTGTCGCAATTGTTGGATATGAATTTAAACCATAAACAACCATGCATCACTATAGCTCTTGTCTCAAAGTAGGTGTACTGTCACGACCTGTCACATCAGGCCGTGACTTATTTTGAGTTTTTTGGTATTTTCCCGTGTGTAGTGTTTAGTTGTTGTCTTGCGCTCCTATTTTGGTGGCTTTTTCTCTTTTTTTGGTATTTTCCTCTAGCAGTTTCATGTCTTCCTTTGAGTGATATTTCCCGCATCTACTTTGTTTTAGCAATCAAGAATATTTCAGTTGTTTTTATCCTTCTTTGTGTGGACATTGTTGATTGTCATGTCATGTTCGAATGTACTTTGTGGACACCGTCTTTGCTCCAAAGTAAGTATTTGCTGTCGTCCAGCATTCTGTTTTTGTTTACTTTGTAGACAGTTCAGTTTTAGTTTCATTCTGCATTAGTTTTGTTCTGCATAGCCTACCCTAAGCTTCAATACCTTTTCTTAGGGGCACTCACCTTTTGTTTATTTTTGGTTTAAGCTTTAGATACCTTTTGTCCTGCTCGCTGCCTCCCGTTGTTTCCGACATCTACAAAACAATTAGCTACCGGCTGCCACCTACTGATATGGAAGAGTATTACACGGTTACTATGTCGAGCTCTAGACAGCACCGAAACTCAACAACAACACATCGTTTGCAGACTATAATTACTGGTTTGCAAAAACTATTTTTAACCCAAATAGGTGAAATTAGATCATCTCCCCTGTGATGAGGTGGTGACTTGTCCAGGGTGTACGCCGCCTTCCGCCCGATTGTAGCTGAGATAGGCTCCAGCGACCCCGAAGGAAATAAGCGGTAGAAAATGGATGGATGGATGGAGATCATCTCCCACGGCACACCAGACTGTATCTCACGGCACACTAGTGGTTGAAAAACACGGCCTGGAGGGCATTACCTTTCCAATGTATCTACCACGGCATAACCCTTTTAGGCTTCTCGCACGTAATGACGTAAGTACGTACATGCGCGCGTATTAGTGTTGTTAGCTAATTATAACAATTTGGATAGCTAGTTTTAGCTGTCACTGTATGTCTTTCACGGGGGTCAGCAACCCGTGGCTCTAGAGCCACATGCGGCTCTTTAGCCGCAAATCTCAAATCTTGGAGCTTTTTTGTATGGAAATGGAAAAGAAATGAGGTGAAAAATGTTTTTTGTTGTAATATGTTTTTTGTAGGAGGACAAACACGACACAACCCTTCCTAATTGATAGAAAGCCCACTGTTTAATATGTTTGTGTTTATGCTTTAATGATGAGAGTATTTGGCGAGCGTCGTTTTGTCCTACTAATTTCAGCGGCCCTTGAACTCACCGTTGTGTGGACTGTGACTCAACAGTTTGTTTACGTGTATAACTTTCTCCGACGCTTCCACAGAAAGACGTATTTTATCCCACTCTTTCTTTGTCTCATTTTGTCCACCAAACATTTTATACTGTGCGTGAATGCACAAAGGTGAGCTTTGTTGAAGTTATTGACTTGTGTGAAGCGCTAATCAGGCATGTTTGGTCACTGCATGACTACAAGCAAATTGATGCTAACATGCTATTTAGGCTAGCTGTATGTACATATATTATGCCTCGTTTGTAGGTATATTTGAGCTCATTTAATTTCCTTTACTCAAACAGGGAGGCGGACTCACTGCAAAGTGAGGCAACTTGAACACCAATCACACCAAAACATCGGATATGATCGTATCGGGGCTCCACTGATTGTAAGTTAAGTCGAGCAGCACCAGGGCATGGTCATGACTGCTCTGCAGGACACCAAGGTCATGTCCTCTATATTTTTTTAACTAACAAAAAGAAGATAATATGATAATAAATGATAAATGGGTTGTACTTGTATAGCGCTTTTCTACCTTCAAGGTACTCAAAGCGCTTTGACACTACTTCCACATTTACCCATTCACACACACATTCACACACTGATGGAGGGAGCTGCCATGCAAGGCGCTAACCAGCACCCATCAGGAGCAAGGGTGAAGTGTCTTGCTCAGGACACAACGGACATGACGAGGTTGGTACTAGGTGGGGATTGAACCAGGGACCCTCCGGTCGCGCACGGCCATTTTTCCACTGCGCCACGCCGTCCCTATGACTGACTGCAAATGTAATTTGTGTAGGACATTGTGTGTGCTGTACATCACCATGCCATAGATCAAACCTGGGCAAATTAAAGCCCGGGGGCCGCATGCGGCCCATTAAGCTTTTCAATCTGGCCCGCCGGACATTCCCAAATAATTTTTTTTGATCTTTAAGATGGAAACTGTAGCTGCCATTATGATGTGCAGTGATGTTTTAAATTACCGTTAGGTCTTGAACTATACAAAGTATTTCAATGGTTGGAATCTGCGCTTTTATATGATATACTAGTTACTATGGTAATCTAAGTCACAGCAGCTCAGACGAGGCACCAAACTGTGTGGGCGTGGTTTGTTTCCACAGAGCCTGAAATGCGGGTGTCAGGGACTGACGTAGAAGGAGATTTTTACAACAAAGTTGTAAAGCTTAGTGATATATCAGATTGTAGGTGGGGTTTTTTCAATTGGGAGAGTGGCCGTGCCAGCAACCTCAGGGTTCCTGGTTCAATCCCCACCTTCTACCAACCTCGTCACGTTTGTTGTGTCCTTGAGCAAGACACTTCACCCTTGCTCCTGATGGGTCGTGGTTAGGGCCTTGCATGGCAGCTCCCGCCATCAGTGTGTGAAGGTGTGTGTGAATGGGTGAATGTGGAAATAGTGTCAAAGCGCTTTGAGTACCTTGAAGGTAGAAAAGCGCTATACAAGTATAACCCATTTACCATTTACCATTTAGTTCATATTTCGCTGTGTTTCTGCATTTTTGTTGTGTTTCGCTCGATTGTAAAATATGTCAATCGAGTGTGTGTGTGATGTTCATATGTTGTCAATATTCAGTGTTTTATCGTTCATAGTTAATATTGTAAATCCCACATTCTTTATTTTCATGTACATTCTGGGTGTCTCATTCAGTAAAAAAATTTAAAATTCCATTCTGTTTTTTAAGGCAGTCTGTCATAACGTTTTTAGCTTTCAATCAGACATTATTGTGAGGTTTTGTATTAGTGTTCCTAAAAATCAGATATACCGGCCCCCAGACACATTTTTTTCTCTAAATTTGGCCCCCCGAGTCAAAATAATTGCCCAGGCCTGCCGTAGATCTCCCTCTCTCAAAATACGATCTTTGGTCATGTACAACATAACAAATTAAATCCACTTTTACTTTATACATCATCCGATTCCAAAATGTGCAGTCAAACTACTGTTAATATTTAATTATACTGACGTAATTAATGTTGGTTTCACCTGAATTAAACTGATGTGAAACGGTGTCTGTACAATACTGTTGTCATGTCGGTCAGGTTCTGTTCATGGGGATCAGGCCTGCTCTGCCCTAAATGCAAAACATGCGCTATGTGTCGGGCTTTGTGATCTGTGGGTGGGGCGGGGCAATTTGCAAGAAGAAGCGCATGTCAATTGTAAATCATTGAATGACAAGGCGCTTTATATACAATTTTTACCCCAAACGTATTCCTGGTCACGTCATGCTCTGTCAGTAGCCACGTGTACAAGGGCAAAAAGTATTTAATCTGATCATAATTCAGATTAGAATGTTACTGTGTACATGGACTCTGAAAAGATTGATGCAATCATGACGTGGATTTTCATGCATCACACCTTAAATCTAAATACTTTATTTTGACATGCGCAGCACATATCATAAACGGAAGGAGAAGAAGAATCAGTGACTTTCGCTGTAAACAAACATGGCTCTGTACATTTCTACTTGTCCGACGTTGTCACATTATGTATCATTTTTTCCTTTTTTTTTTTTTGTCCTGTCAGGCAAATCATATTGTTGACATGGATGCCCATATTTGTTGTACATACTGTATTTAATTTACAAAAGAGACGTACTTCTCTTGTTGCCTTATTTGTATTTGACTTTAAGAGAAAAAAAGGAAGCCGGGGGGGGGGTTTGCAAGGACAAGAGGGGGATAAGACAGAGGGACTACAATAACAACAACAATAACAATAACAACAGAACAGCATCAGCAAATATGACATGTACAAATATGATACAAAAAGTGAAAGCAAAGAAGCTGTGACAATCTGTCACTTCATTTCTGTTTGTGCTTCCTTGTTTTGTGTTTATTTCCTATCAGTGCTCTCATTTTTACTTCCATTTTCTGCATGTCTCCGCTAAGCACTGTTTTCCCCTCACCTGCGGCTGATTGGTAGCCGGGCTCACCTTGTGCCAATCAGCAGGCTTCTATTTATGCCTGCCTCGCGTGCTCCTCAGGGCTCGGGGATTGATTTATGTTTTGAACCTTTCATGCACGACTGCATCAATCTCTGTTTGAGTGAATTAAAATCATCTTACCTGATCATCACTCTCCTGGTTCCTGCATCTTGGGGTCACTACAACTGCAGCCATTCGAGTTCGTCACGGAAGCAGTAGTGAAGTAAATATTAATAACACAGAAATGACTTTGAACATTATTGCACTACAAATGGGGCAATACAAATACCAATAGAAATAGCACTATTGATAATGAATATTTACAATAAATACCTTTATTATCAATAATACAATAGTTTCAAATGCAACAATACATATATGTAATGATAACTTGAATTAGAAAATAAAGCAGATGAATGGAGGGGAAGAAAGAGAAGCAAACTGTATTAACCTTGTAGATTGTTATAGTTTATATAACAATAGGTTAAGCTTTGTCAGTGTTTTACCCAGTTTCCCCTAGGGGAACAATGTTAATATACAAAACCAAAAACCAATGAAGTTGGCACGTTGTGTAAATCGTAATTAAAAACAGATTTCAATGATTTGCAAATCCTTTTCAATTTATATTCAATTAAATACACTGCAAAGACAACATATTTAATGTTCGAACTGAGATTTATTTTTTTATTTTTTTGCAAATAACCATTAACTTAGAATTTAATGGCAGCAACACATTGCAAAAAAGTTGGTACAGGGGCATTTTTACCACTGTGTTACATGGCCTTTCCTTTTATCAACACTGAGTAAAAGTTCGGGAACTAAGGAGAACAATTTTTTTAAGCTTTTCAGGTGGAATTATTTCCCATTTTTGCTTGATGTACAGCTTAAGTTGTTGAACAGTCCCAGCAGTCTCCGCAGTCGAATTTTACGCTTCATAACGCGCCACACATTTTCAATGGGAGACAGGTCTGAACTACAGGCAGGCCAGGCTAGTACCCGCACTCTTTTACTATGAAGCCACGCTGTTGTAACAAGTGCAGAATGTGGGTTGGCATTGTCTTGCTGAAATAAGCAGAGGCGTTCATAAAATAAACGTTGCTTGGAGGGCAACATATGTTGCTCCAAAACCTGTATGTGCCTTTCAGCATTAATGGTGCCTTCACAGATGTATAAGTTACCCATGCCTTGGGCACTAATACACCCCGATACCATCACAGTCCTGATGGTTCTTTTCCTCTTTGGTCCAAAGGATACGACGTCCACAGTTTCCAAAATCAATTTGAAATGTGGTCTCGTCAGACCACAGAACACTTTTCCACTTTGCATCAGTCCATCTTAGATGAGCTCGGGCACAGCAAAGCCGGCAGCGTTTGTGGGTGTTGTTGATAAATGGCTTTCGCTTTGCATAGTAGAGTTTTAACTTGCACTTACAGGTGTAGCGATGAACTGTATTTACTGACAGTGGTTTTCTGAAGTGTTCCTGAGCCCACATGGTGATATCCTTTAAACACTGATGTCGCTTTTTGATGCAGTACCGCCTGACGCATGGAAGAACACGGCCTTGCCACTTAAGTGCAGTGATTTCTCCAGATTTCTCTTGGGTTCAAATCCTTACTATAGTTAAATTTGTAGTAAGATTTTTTAATTTGTTTTAATAACGTTAAAACTGTTTAATATGCTAAACTTCAGCATATTAATAAAAAAGTGGACTGTTACAAAGGCATACCGATTGTCAAATGTGTCAGATAATATAACCCGTAATAGTTGTACCTCAATGAAAGTTTTTGTTATTCTGGAAATTCATTGTGTTGCTCAAAGTAGTGTTGTCCCGATACCAATATTTTGGTACCGGTACCGGTACCAAAATGTATTTACCGGTAGATATTTTTCTGTACTTTTTGATACTTTTTTAGAAATAAAGGGGACCACAAAAATTGCATTATTGGCTTTATTTTAACTAAAAATATTACGGTATATTAAACATATGTTTCTTATTGCAAGTTTGTCCTTAAATAAAATAGTGAACATACAAGACAACTTGTCTTTTAGTATTTAGTAAACAAACAAAGGCTCCCAATTTAGCTGCTGACATATGCAGTAACATATTGTGTCATTTTCCATTCCATTATTTTGTCAAAATTATTAAAGACAAGTGAGTGTGAATGTTGTCTGTCTATCTGTGTTGGCCCTGCGATGAGGTGGCAACTTGTCCAGGGTGTACTCCGCCTTCCGCCCGAATGCAGCTGAGATAGGCTCCAGCACCCCCTACAACCGTGAAAAGGACAAGCGGTAGAAATTGGATGGATGCAAGTGGTAGAAAATGAATTATTAATCTACTTGTTCTTTTATTTGTTTTTTATTACATTTGTAATATCTGCTTACTTTCTCTTTTAACATGTTCTATATAAACTTATGTTAAAATGTAATAAGAATTTTTTCTTCTGTTGTTTGGATTCTTTACAGTAGTTTTGGATGATACCACAAATTTGGGTATCAATCCGATACCAAGTCGTTACAGGATCATACATTGGTCATCTTAATTTCCCTTCGGGGATTATTAAAGTATTTCTGATTCTGATTCTGGTATTCAAAGTCCTCATGTGTCCAGGGACGTATTTCCTGAGTTTATAAACAAAATATAAACTTTAAAAAAACGAAAGAAAATTTTGTGATGCCAAAAACTATCGATGTAATCATTGTAGTATCGACTAGATACGCTCCTGTACTTGGTACCATTACAGTGGATGTTAGGTGTAGATCCACCAATGACGTTTGTTTACATTGTCGCGCCGATGAGCTACGGTGTGTAGTGAAGAATGTTTCGCTATTCCTTGTCCTGAAGGGATGATACTTGTAAGAAACGTACTTTATTTGTCGCCATGGAGACAAAGATTAGTGATTTAGAAGTAGCTGCAGACTGCGGATGGACTTTAGCCGCTAGCTAGCTAGCCATGTCTTAAAGCACCTTTTCCTGAGGCCGTTTCAGTGCTATAACTTCACCTTTTAACATTAGTTTTAGACCAAAATGCGTTTGTTCTCCCTTTTCTGTCTACACAAAGTACTCTGTGATTGTGCACTGCCGAACATGCTCGTCTGCTTGTAAACCAGCAATGACACGACGTGACGACCGAGGGGAGGTGGGGGACCGGTACTTTTTAGAGGCGGTATAGTACCGAATATGATTCATTAGTATCGCGGTACTATACTAATACCGGTATACCGTACAACCCTAGCGCAAAGTAATATCATATATATGGTACTGGGTTACACAAGATTTCAGTCTTTCAAAGCTCCTCTTGGACCACCAATTTTTGACCTCGGTATTTGTCAAATCCTAGTTACGGCCCTGCACCATGGTGTCACACCACTGTCCAGCGCAGCACTAAAGGTATCAGGGAATGAGGCCTGCACATTATTCCTTCGCACAGTCACACTAGCTGGCAGCTGAGCACACAATACCACACAAGCTAGACATGAGTAATAAGTGTCCTTCATTGAACAATATTGCATTTTAAAACACCACATTTGTCAAAAATTATGGTTGCATATGAGAAAGAACTCAGTAACAAACATGTTTGTGTCAATCAATTTACTGCGTCCTGCGTCATTAATGAATTATTGTGGCCACTTTGTGTCGCCAAAAACAAATACCACTCCAAAACAACTTAAAGACAGCATAAGTCCAAGTTTAATGATAAATAGGTTAGTGTTTTTTAGACCTACAATTGTTCTCTGACTAATTTTGATTAATCAAACCTTTTCTAATTTTTAAATCAATATAATCATGTATGATTCGTGCTGATATTGGATCAATATCGCTTTCGGCCAATATTTATGGATTTTCTGAAGTGTTCCTGAGCCCATGTGGTGATATTCTTTACACACTGATGTCGGATTTTGATGCAGTACCGCCTGAGGGATCAAAGGTCATGGGCATTGCCGCTTACGTGCAGTGATTTCTCCAAATTCTCTGAACCTTTTGATGATATTACGGACCGTAGATGGTGAAATCGCTAAATTCCTTGCAAAAAAACAAATGTTGAGAAATGTTCTTAAACAGTTCAACAATTTGCTCACGCATTTGTTCCCAAAGTGGTGACCCTCGCCCCATCCTTGTTTGTGAATGACTGAGCATTTTATGAAAGCTGCTTTTTTACCCAATCATGGCACCCCACCTGTTCCCAATTAGCCTGATCACCTGTGGGATGTTCCAAATAAGTGTTTGATGAGCATTCCTCAACTTTCTCTGTCTTTTTTGCCACTTGTGCCAGCTTTTTTGAAACATGTTGCAGGCATCAAATTTCAAATGAGCTAATATTGGCAAAAAATTAGAAAGTTTACCGGTTCGAACATTAAGTATATTTGCAGTCTATTCAATTGAATATAGGTTGAAAAGGATTTGCAAATCATTGTATTCTGTTTTTATTTGCCATTTACACAACGTGCCAACTTCACTAGTTTTGGGTTTTGTATCTTATTGTCTCGCGGTTGATTCTTTACATGGGGTGAGAAGAGAAACTAAAATTAGTGATGCAGAGAGCGAATACATTTTTGATAAAACAGGAAAAGTTACCTAGACAGTATGGCAGTTTTTTATTTAATTTAAAAACATTTTTAAGGCGCTTCTCCCCACCAAGACCGGTAATACCAGTTGCTCAACGTCAGAACATAATTCAACAAGTTCTCAACGTTGTTTCAATGTCTTGGGTTTCCTTTCCTTTCTGCGTTGATAGCTGATGAGATTACTAAAATGATTGCTGCCCACTGCTCCCCTCACCTCCCAGGAGGTGATCAAGGGTGATGGGTCAAATGCAGAGAATAATTTTGCCACACCTAGTGTGTGTGTGTGACAATCATTGCTACTTTAACTCTAACTTTAATAAGAAAAAAGTTACATTTGAAATAAAAATATTAACATTTAATATATTTCTCTCCTGGTCCTTATTTTCCATAGATCATGAAAACATATCAATAATTATCAATATCAACTGATATAAAACACTTGTATCGCACTACAGTTTTCAGCCATATCGCCTAGCCTTAGCAGAATGTCATAATATTTCCCATTTGAATTATCACATATTGTTTGGTTAAGTTAGAACAATTAGAATTGTTCAAATTGCCCTCTGAACTCTGCCCAGCAACAAGTGACTGCATAAATGTGGATGCAACACGATGATCCGGTGCGTCGTGTTTATGTGCTTTGGCCAACTATAGGCCTGGCATACATATTACAACATTTTCGGTTGTAAGATTCTAGAAGGCCACACTGCAAGAAGCATTCATGACCATGAAGGCAGCACCAAGTTGTAGGAAACAATAAGTTCTTGTAACTTCTGGGAGGTCAGTCAGCATACTAAATGGATTAAAATCTTCAAACACAGCGGTGGTCATTGATCATCTCATTTACTTTATTGTGCTAAGCCCTGCAGCCATCACACTTCAATAAGGTCAGTAAGTGCACATTCATGTGGCAAAGACGTGGCCAGGTCCAGTGAAAACGCCACGCAGCGGAAGTGACATCGTTATGCTTTTTTTTTTCCTCAGCTGCAGCCAAAGATGGCTTTTTATGAATCGCTGAGTCATGTTTATACGGCTGGTGGGATGTGACCATCAGCTGACAAGTGGCACCACTTGACATGCTGCCTCAGGAGCTGAGAGCATGAATCAGCCATCATCCTGTCCCTCCATTAGATTTCATGTCAAGAGCTGAGAGGTAAAGATATTCTGATACATGTACTATTTTAATGATTAGAGTATTGTGTTACTTTAACAGCATTGTTATGTTGGACATAATTAGAATAAACAGGAAGAAAAGATCACATTATCACCCTTTAGACTAAATGTGGTTGGTGGCAGTTAGGGCCAACAAGGCCTTGTCTGCAGGCCTTAAACTCTCACCTCCTGAGAACCAGCCTCCTCTGCAGTGGACATTATTTGTTTGTCCATTTCTCTTCAGTTAAAAATATTAACAAATTGTACTTTAATGCAAACTCAAATGTCCACTGTAGAGGACATTATTTTTTAAGAGGTTACCAGAATCACCTACCTTCACTTGCAACTTCAATTCTAGTATTTGTTGCAAGAAAGTCTATTCTATGGGGCGGTATAGCTCGGTTGGTAGAGTGGCCGTGCCAGCAACTTCCGCCATCCTAGTCACTGCCATTGTGTCCTTGGGCAAGACACTTTACCCACCTGCTCCCAGTAACTTAGATATTGGGTTTCACTATGTAAATCGCTTTGAGTCACTAGATAAAAGTGCTATATAAATACAATTCACTTCACACTTCACTATTCAACTGTTCCCAATAGTTCATTATGTTCATATTGTTAGCTGCGCTACTGTGTGGGGAGGCAAGTTGCTGGCCACGCCATCCTAGTCACTGCAGTTGTGTCCTTGGGTAAGACACTTTACCCTCCTACTCCCAGTGCCACCCACACTGGTTCAAATGTAACTTAGATATTGGGTTTCACTATATAAAGTGCTTTGAGTCACTAGAAAAAGTGCTATATAATTCAAGTTTTTTTAGATTTTTTTTTCTTGCTTTAACCTTATTATTATTATTATTATTATTATTACATTGGGGGCTTGCCGTCCTTTCAGGTAAATTGTGTGTCATTATCTCACATTGCAGTCATTTTTAGTCCAGCACTCTTATTTTTGTTTCGACTTCCTGTTTTCCTCCATTCGCCACCACTTTAGTCTGAGCCCTGGCTCCCTCACCTGTCCGTCATGGCTGCCAATCAGGCTGTTGCTTACCCCAACTCTGTCCTTTGGACTGAGCTGGGTAATTTTTGCTTTGCTTTGTACCTAAATAAGCATAGCTTTCCCTATGCTTCAAGTGCACTTTCCTGCTGCACTGTTTATTTATTTTTGTTGATAAATACATTTTACCTGCACTTCCCCTGACATCTCTGCATGCTGGGGTCACACTTTAAGCCACACTTTTGAAGTATGTGACATTTTTTTTTCATATTCAATAAGAAGGTCCTGGGTTTGATCCCCAGGCTCGGGGTCTTTCTGTGCTGAGTTTGCATGTTCTCTTTGTGACTGTGTGGGTTCCCTCCGGGTACTCCGGCTTCCTCCCACCTCCAAAGACATGCTGGGGATAGGTTGATTGGCAACACTAAATTGGCCCTAGTGTGTGAATGTGAGAGTGAATGTTGTCTGTCTGTCTATCTGTGTTGGCCCTGCGATGAGGTGGTCCAGGGTGTACCGAATGCAGCTAAGATAGGCTCCAGGACCTCCCGCGACCCCGAGAGGGACAAGCGGTAGAAAATGGATGGAATAGTATTACTTTTATTTCAAATTATTTTATATATTAAAGATTTACTGATATATCATTTTAGCCCAGATAAGTAGCGCCAGCATGAAAAAGTCCACAGAAAGTTGACAATCAGACTGTTGCTTATGCCAACTTTGTCCTCTGGACTGGGCTGAATAATGTTTTGGTTTGCTTTGTATCTAAACGTGGAAACCTTTTCCTATGCTTCTGTTGTCATTCCATGCTGCACTATTTATTTATCTTTGTCAATAAATACTTTTTACCTGCACTTTGGTTGTTCGAAAAGTTTTTTTGTTTTTTTTCCGGTTCAATTTTAATATTCTTATTTCAAATTATTTCATATAAACAATATACTGGGAAATCAGCAGTAAAGTAACACCAGGACGAAAAAGTCATCGGGAAATTTAGACAAGAGTGCAAAAACAATGTTGGATTCATATTCCTCTAATTTTTTTCCCTTCAAATTTCTTATTAAACTTCAGTCCTTAATTAAAAAAAATGCTTTAAAATGATGTAAATATTTATGACTAAAGTTGATTGAGAGACTTTAGAAAAAAAAAAAAAGAAACAAATATGAATCCAAATTTTTTATACACTCTAAAGCAGGGGTCCCCAAACTTTTTGATTGGGTTAACAAATTTGGCCAGGGGCCGGGTTATACACACATATATATATATATATATATATATATATATATATATATATATATATATATATATATATATATATATATGTATATATATATATATATTCTGGGGCTGAGGTTGCTGAGGTAGTTAAAAAGGTCCTCGGTGGCAAGGCCCCGGGGGTGGATGAGATCCGCCCGGAGTTCCTTAAGGCTCTGGATGCTGTGGGGCTGTCTTGGTTGACAAAACTCTGCAGCATCGCGTGGACATCGGGGGCGGTACCTCTGGATTGGCAGACCGGGGGGGTGGTTCCTCTCTTTAAGAAGGGGAACTGGAGGGTGTGTTCTAACTATCGTGGGATCACACTCCTCAGCCTTCCCGGTAAGGTCTATTCAGGTGTACTGGAGAGGAGGCTACGCCGGATAGTCGAACCTCGGATTCAGGAGGAACAGTGTGGTTTTCGTCCTGGTCGTGGAACTGTGGACCAGCTCTATACTCTCGGCAGGGTCCTTGAGGGTGCATGGGAGTTTGCCCAACCAGTCTACATGTGTTTTGTGGACTTGGAGAAGGCATTCGACCGTGTCCCTCGGGAAGTCCTGTGGGGAGTGCTCAGAGAGTATGGGGTATCGGACTGTCTGATTTTGGCGGTCCGCTCCCTGTATGATCAGTGTCAGAGCTTGGTCCGCATTGCCGGCAGTAAATCGGACACGTTTCCAGTGAGGGTTGGACTCCGCCAAGGCTGCCCTTTGTCACCGATTCTGTTCATAACTTTTATGGACAGAATTTCTAGGCGCAGTCAAGGCGTTGAGGGGATCTGGTTTGGTGGCTGCAGGATTAGGTCTCTGCTTTTTGCAGATGATGTGGTCCTGATGGCTTCATCTGGCCAGGATCTTCAGCTCTCGCTGGATCGGTTCGCAGCCGAGTGTGAAGCGACTGGGATGAGAATCAGCACCTCCAAGTCCGAGTCCATGGTTCTCGCCCGGAAAAGGGTGGAATGCCGTCTTCGGGTTGGGGAGGAGACCCTGCCCCAAGTGGAGGAGTTCAAGTACCTCGGAGTCTTGTTCACGAGTGAGGGAAGAGTGGATCGTGAGATCGACAGGCAGATCGGTGCGGCATCTTCAGTAATGCGGACGCTGTATCGATCCGTTGTGGTGAAGAAGGAGCTGAGCCGGAAGGCAAAGCTCTCAATTTACCGGTCGATCTACGTTCCCATCCTCACCTATGGTCATGAGCTTTGGGTTATGACCGAAAGGACAAGATCACGGGTACAAGCGGCCAAAATGAGTTTCCTCCGCCGGGTGGCGGGGCTCTCCCTTAGAGATAGGGTGAGAAGCTCTGTCATCCGGGGGGAGCTCAAAGTAAAGCCGCTGCTCCTCCACATCGAGAGGAGCCAGATGAGGTGGTTCGGGCATCTGGTCAGGATGCCACCCGATCGCCTCCCTCGGTAGGTGTTTAGGGCACGTCCGACCGGTAGGAGGCCACGGGGAAGACCCAGGACACGCTGGGAAGACTATGTCTCCCGGCTGGCCTGGGAACGCCTCGGGATCCCCCGGGAGGAGCTGGACGAAGTGGCTGGGGAGAGGGAAGTCTGGGCTTCCCTGCTTAGGCTGCTGCCCCCGCGACCCGACCTCGGATAAGCGGAAGAAGATGGATGGATGGATGGATATATATATATATATATATATATATATATATATATATATATATATATATATATATATATATATATATATATGTATATATGGTCAAAAGTTTACATACATTTATAAAGAACATAATGTCATGGCTGTCTTGAGTTTCCAATAATTTCTACAACTCTTGTTTTTTTGTGATAGAGTGATTAGAGCACATACTTGTTGGTCACAAAAAACATTCATGAAGTTTGGTTCTTTTATGAATTTATTATGGGTCTACTGAAAATGTGACCAAATCTGCTGGGTCAAAAGTATACATGCAGCAATGTAAATATTTGGTTACATGTCGCTTGGCAAGTTTCACTGCAATAAGGCACTTTTGGTAGCCATGCACAAGCTTCTGGTTCAATTTTTGACCACTCCTTTTGACAAAATTGGTGCAGTTCAGCTAAATTTGTTGGTTTTCTGACATGGACTTGTTTCTTCAGCATTGTCCACACGCTTAAGTCAGGACTTTGGGAAGGCCATTCTAAAACCTTAATTCGAGCCTGATTTAGCCATTCCTTTACCACTTTTGACAAGAGTTTGGGGTCATTGTCCTGTTGGAACACCCAACTGCGCCCAAGACCCAATCCAAATCTGATGATTTTAGGTTGTCCTAAAGAATTTGGAGGTAATCCTCCTTTTTCATTGTCCCATTTAAAGCACCACTTCCATTGGCTTGACGGTAGGCATGGTGTTCCTGGGATTAAAGGCCTCACCTTTTCTCCTCCAAACATATTGCTGGGTATTGTGGCCAAACAGCTCAATTTTTGTTTCATCTGACCACAGAACTTTCCTCCAGAAGGTCTTATCTTTGTCCATTTGATGTCAGATGAAACAAAAATTGAGCTGTTTGGCCACAACACCCAGCAATATGTTTGGAGGAGAAAATGTGAGGCCTTTAATCCCAGGAGCACCATTCCTACCGTTAAGCATGGTGGTGGTAGTATTATGCTTTGGGCCTGTTTTGCTGCCAATAAAACTGGTGCTTTACAGAGATTAAATGTGACCATAAAAAAGGAGGATTACCTCCAAAGTCTTCAGGACAACCTAAAACCATCAGCCCGGAGGTTGGGTCTTTGGCGCAGTTGGGTGTTCCAACAGGACAATGACCCCAAACACACGTCAAAAGTGGTAAAGGAATGGCTAAATCAGGCTAGAATTAAGGTTATAGTTAAAGTACCAATGATTGATGGCCTTCCCAAAGTCCTGACTTAAACGTGTGGACAATGCTGAAGAAACAAGTCAATATCAGAAAACCAACACATTTAGCTGAACTGCACCAATTTTGTCAAGAGGAATGGTCAAAATTCAACCAGAAGCTCCCAATAAGATTGTGGATGGCTACCAAAAGCGCTTTATTGCAGTGAAACTTGCCAAGGGACATGTAACCAATTATTAACATTGTTGTATGTATACTTTTGACCCAGCAGATTTGGTCACATTTTCAATAGACCCATAATAAATTCATAAAAAACCAAACTTCATGAATGTTTTTTGTGACCAACAAGTATGTGTTCCAATCACTCTATCACGAAAAAAATAAGACTTGTAGAAATTATTGGAAACTCAAGACAGCCATGACATTATGTTCTTTACAAGTGTATGTAAACCTTTGACCACGACTGTATATATATGTATCTGTGTCTTTGCAGATTAGCCAAACTGCACTCTCCTTACACTGAACAAAAAAAAGTCATATGTCAGTGGACATATGACTTTAAAAACTCTACGCTCAGAGTCTATTTTACGTTTCCCCAATGATTTCGCCATTTTTTTTCCTCGTGCGCTAATGGACTGAAAGAGCGCGAGCGTGATGACGTCGATAGGTGAATGCATTTTTAGACAATATCATTTGCCTAAGCGGCGAGGAGACCCCGAGAGTAACAAGCGGTAGAAAATGGATTGATGGATGGGCTAGAAAGGACAGATTAAAAAAATTATAATTAAAAAAAATGTATGTATATTTTTTATTTGATTTTTTTTACTCGGGACTACCCGCTGGCCGGATTTTGGACGCTGGCTGGCCGTATCTGGCCCGGGGGCCGTAGTTTGGGGACCCATGCTCTTAAGTCCCAGAGGATTTTTTTCTTACTGGTGCTACTTCCTATTAAATGATGTATGTCAAAGAGGATTCATCCAATTTACATTTCCATGGGTACGCTCAGAATTACTAATGTCGGCCCAGGCCAATTCAACTTTATTTCACGAACAGAACAGATTTCAAATTTGTATACAATAACGGATAAACAAGGAGACACAACATGTGCAACTGTTACATAACACATCAGCAGCATGCAGCAGGAGTAATCAGTGTGTGTTTGTGAGGCTTTCATCAAGAGGAGACATCTGTCATACCAGAGGAGGAATTCTGTTTGTTATTCTCTCCAGGCTTCAATCATCTGGGAGATTTTCTTTATAACGCAAGTTCACAGTGTGGCCTCGTGTCCGGCCTCTTCTTTCAACATCAAAGAAACGGCATGGTATACACACAGAGATTTACGAACTATACTCGATTTATCACAGCAGGAGGAATTCCCTGAGGGATGTGACTGGACGTTACAGGGGACACTTTGAGGTCCAAAGAGAAGAAAAATGAGTCTGCATACAAGAGAAAATATGGCAAATGTATCAAAAAGCTGGACAGTAACTGAGCGGACACTTTTGAACAAAGTACAGTATGTTAGGAAATCTTTCCAACTATGCATTGCCTATGCTTGCTGAAAAGGTGTCATCAAAGTGCAATTTAGAAAACAGGAACGCAGATTTTGGCAATGGCTCATCTATCACAGCACACCATACTATAGTACCGTATTTTATGGACCATAGTGCGCACCGGATTAAAAGGCGCACGGCCAATGAGCGGGTCTATTCAGGTCTTTTTTCATACAAAAGGCGCACCGGATTACAAGGCGCATTTAAGGGTTCATATGTTGATTTTCTTCTAAAATTTAAAACACTATCTTGTGGTCCACATAACATGTGATGGTGGTTCTTTGGTCAAAATGTTGCATAGGTGATGATGATTACAGATCATCTTCAAGTAGCTTTCTGAGCGTCGCTTCAGGATGCGCCGCTTTGTGGGCGGTCTTATTTACATGGCTCACCTTCGACAGCTTTGACAGCTTCGACATGATGAAAGGCAACCTGACCAACGTTTTCCCCATGATTGTGATTGGAGGATCGACCCACTGGGCCTTCTCTGTATTTGTCATAATCAAGGTTATGACAAATTCCCCTCATCTTTGTTGTAGCGGTGTAGCATGCAAGGAGGAGTGGAAGAAGTATCAAAAGATGGAGCTAATTGTTTTAAGGACATTCAGACTTTACTTAAATCAATAACGGAGCAGCATCTCCTCATCCGTGGCTCAATAATGGAACACCAACGCCGGAAATGTGTCTCGTGAAAAACCGTCCCACCGGAACCCTCTAATAACTAAAGTTCCGTGGGTGAATAATGTAAACCCGCTACAGTTTTTAGCGCTTTGATAGCTAGTCTACTGACAGATATAAGTAAGAACTTTACGCTACTTTATATTAGAAATGGCAACAGCAGAGGATGAATGCCACATAAGAAGGTAGAGAAAAAGAAGACGAGCGCACAATTTCAAGACTTATGCAGATCCCAAATACACATCAGCAGGTACCAGAAGGTAAGAAAAGGTGGTTTTGCATAATATTGCGAAACAAAACACCAGGTTATATGTCTGCTAATAGCTTCATAGCTTACCTAAGTCGTACTAAAAACATTTTGACAGATTTTTGAGTGCCGTGTGTAATGTTCTATAATCTCAATGGAACATTTAAAGTTTTGGTGTTGTTTACTGCCATCTTATTGCAGTCTACACGTATCTCTTATGTATGACTGCAATCTACTGGTCTCACTTATCACTACACCATGTACCAAATAAAATTGCTTCGAGGTCCGTAAGCACAACCAGAATTATGCCGTAAATTAGGCTCACAGGGTTATAGGGCACACTGTCGATTTTTTTTAAAAATTAAAGGATTTTAAGTGCGCCTTATAGTCCAAAAAATATGATCATCTCTTTTGTGAACGCAAAGACTGTTAGTAGTGTTTCAATCAAGTCCAAGCAGTCAAAATGGACACTTCCAAAAACTATTATTTCCGACTTTTCTGGCCATGACTTATCTTTGACCTCGTGGGTGGAAAAAAAATAAAGATTACTAGTTGCTTAGTTTTGTGTGTTGCGCAACACAATATGTACAAACCCCGTTTCCATATGAGTTGGGATATTGTGATAGATGTAAATTTAAACGGAATACAATGATGTGCAAATCATTTTCAACACATATTCAGTTGAATATGCTACAAAGACAACATATTTGATGTTCAAACTGATAAAAAAATTATTTGTTTTGCAAATAATCATTAACTTTAGAATTTGATGCCAGCAACACATGTCAAAGAAGTTGGGAAAGGTGGCAATAAATACTGATAAAGTTGAGGAATGCTCATCAAACACTTATTTTGAACATCCCACAGGTGTGCAGGCTAATTGGGACCAGGTGGGTGCCATGATTGGGTATAAAAACAGCTTCCCAAAAAATGCTCAGTCTTTCACAAGAAAGGATGGGGCGAGGTACACCCCTTTGTCCACAACTGCGTGAGCAAATAGTCAAACAGTTTAAGAACAACATTTCTCAAAGTGCAATTGCAAGAAATTTAGGGATTTCAACATCCGGTCCATAATGTCATCAAACGTTTCAGAGAATCTGGAGAAATCACTCCACGTAAGCGGCATGGCTGGAAACCAACATTGAATGATCGTGACCTTCGATCCCTCAGACGGCACTGTATCAAAAACCGACATCAATCTCTAAAGGATATCACCACATAGGCTCAGGAACACTTCAGAAAACCACTGTCACTAAATACAGTTTGTCGCTACATCTACAAGTTAAAGCTCTACTATGCAAAGCGAAAGCCATTTATCAACAACATCCAGAAATGTCGCCGGCTTCTCTCGGCCCGAGATCATCTAAGATGGACTCATGCAAAGTGGAAAAGTGTTCTGTGGTCTGACGAGTCCACATTTCAAATAGTTTTTGGAAATATTCGACATTGTGCCATCGGGACCAAAGGGGAAGCGAACCATCCAGACTGTTATCGACGCAAAGTTCAAAAGCCAGCATCTGTGATGGTATGGTGGTGCATTAGTGCCCAAGGCATGGGTAACTTACATATCTGTGAAGGCACCATTATTGCTGAAAGGTACATACAGGTTTTGGAGCAACATATGCTGCCATCTAAGCGCCATCTTTTTCATGGACGCCCCTGCTTATTTCAGCAAGACAATGCCAAGCCACATTCAGCATGTATTACAACAGCGTGGCTTCGTAAAAAAAGAGTGCGGGTACTTTCCTGGCCGCCTGCAGTCCAGACCTGTCTCCCATCGAAAATGTGTGGCACATTATTAGACTTAGACTTAGACTTAGACAAACTTTAATGATTCTCCCGCCCCCCTCCACACCCCGGATTGTAAATAATGTAAATAATTCAATGTGATTATCTTGTGTGATGACTGTATTATGATGATAGTATATATCTGACCCCGACTTAAACAAGTTGAAAAACTTATTCGGGTGTTACCATTTAGTGGTCAATTGTACGGAATATGTACTTCACTGTGCAACCTACTAATAAAAGTCTCAATCAATCAATCAAAACCACAAGGGAAATTGTTCAACACAGTACCTCAGTTACAATGATGGAAAGTGTAAGGATGGAAAGGACAATGCAGGTATAAATAGACTATTATGAAGCGTAAAATACGACAGCGGAGACCCCGGACTGTTGAACGTCTGAAGCTCTACATAAAACAAGAATGGGAAAGAATTTCACTTTCAAAGCTTCAACAATTAGTTTCCTCAGTTCCCAATCGTTTATTGAGTGTTGTTAAAAGAAAAGATGATGTAACACAGTGGTGAACATGCCCTTTCCCAACTACTTTGGCACGTGTTGCAGCCATGAAATTCTAAGTTAATTATTATTTGCAAAAAAAATAAAGTTTATGAGTTTGAACATCAAATATCTTGTCTTTGTAGTGCATTCAATTGAATATGGGTTGAAAAGGATTTGCAAATCATTGTATTCTGTTTATATTTACATCTAACACAAGTTTTTGCGTCTTCTCCCTGTCATTTTTGTTGTAGTTTGTAGCGCTTCCACAGTAAGTTAGAAATACAGTATTTAAGGCTGCATTTTGCCTCATTCATGTGAGAATCCTGTGTGTGACTAAAGCATTAAGGAGGACTATCCAGGACTAGCTGCAGTGTGCTCAAACAACCATCAGGTAGCATCTGTGAGCAAATAATACTGTACTATGGTTTTATTCTTGCTTGTCCCAAATCTTATCTGAGTGGGATTTTATATCTTTTATCCTTTTTATTGGGAACTTTGAGTACATGTACTATTTTGTGATCTTGGAAATGTTTGTGATGCTAGTTATCTGGTAGGCCTTTGTATTGCATATCTAAGATGTTACTTTCTCTGTATGTTTAAATGGATGTCCTGATCTTGCTGGCTGCAAAACAAGTTTACCTTTGGGTACTAATTAAGTAACCTAACCTTTTCTCTTTCAGACTCATCAAGTCTTATCAGGTCGGTAGTGAATTCTCCACGCATTCTTCACTCACGCTTAAAGTGAAGGGTGAGGCAAAAATACAAATGTCCGTCTGCCTCACAAGAGTATTGAAAAAAGAAGGAGCTTATTGACTACAGCATCCGACTACAGTGGAGGACCCGCACAAAGCACTTGAGGGTAAATTTATATCATATATGAAGATATCCACTGATGTCACCAAAATGGGAAAATTTCAAACGGCTCGTTTCCTGAAAGTAAAGTAAGGAAGGCAATATTGCCTTATAAATATCTCTGTGATGCCTCCTCGGTTTGATTTCCAATTTTTGGGATTTATGCAAATCCCAAAATACACAACAGCAGGTAAGAAAATTTGTTTTGGCATAATAGGGCCCATTTAGGGATTATTGTCAGTAGAACAAATAAAATAAAAACATTTAAAAATATTAAATATATTTAATCCACAAAAATTACTTTTCTTTAAAAAATATATTTATATATATATATATATATATATATATATATATATATATATATATATATATATATATATATATATATATATATATATATATATATATATATATATATACATATATGATTCCCGGGCACAGCAACCGCTGCTGCTCACTGCTCCCCTCACCTCCCAGGGGATGATCAAGGGTGATGGGTCAAATGCAGAGACTAATTTCACCACCGAGTGTGTGATTGACAATCATTGGTACTTTAACTTAACTTCAACTTTAATATATATATATATATATATATATATATATATATATATATATATATATATATATATATATATATATATATATATATATATATATATATATATACAAATATATATATATATATATATATATATATATATATATATATATATATATATATATATATATATATATATATATATATATATATATATATATAATTAACCACAAAATAGGAAAATAGACACTTGCTTAACATACATTTGGCAATTATTTTCTCGTAATTAAATATCCCTTCAATTTGACACTAAATATATATATTTTTTATTTTTTTATTTTTTTAAACACAAGTCCCAAAAATGATTGGAAATTGGAAAATCCTAATTTCTACAAAATCTTTTTTAAATCACATCCATTTGGTTGTTTTCAACATGTTCACTTTGATTTAACACACAATACTGTCGAAAGAACAACAACATTGAATTATTATTATAATTTTTTTGATTAGTTCAGAAGTTGCTTTTTTACTTAGATTTTAGTTAAGATCCAATAGTAATTAAATATTATTATTTATTTACTAATATTGTTAGCATATAAATATTATGTGATTTATTTTTTCCATTTTTTTCAAAAATCCCAAAATATTTTGGTTAAAATGAAGTACGAACCCAAATGTAGCCTTAATTTAGTTTGTTTACTTATATTTGGTTCACCCCTCGAACCAATACTTTTTTTTTCTGCAATGTTATTTATATCCATCCTCAATATCAATGACAACTGCTGCTATTATACTAATGAACAGTACAACCAGAACATTATTACTAAGGGCAAATTATCATTTATTCATTTCAATTGTAGAAGCCTAAACAGGAATTTCAAGGACATCAAGGACTATTTACACACCTTTTCACAACCATTTAACATAATTGCAGTATATGAAACTTGGATTAACAGTGAAAAAGTGACAGATTTTGAACTGGATGGTTATAACCTTATTAATGCAAAAGATCAAACAAGGGGGTTGGAGGGGTTGCAATCTACACCTTGAGATTCAAACGTCTGGATGATATGACAACTGTGGTTGATAACTTACTTGAATGTCTAACAGTTGAAATGTGTATGAAAAAAAGCAGAAATGTCATTATTAGTTGTATATACAGATCGCCAGGTACAAGCATTGAACGTTTTGCAGATTGGATGGAATGCCTGTTTTCAAAGAAGAGTAACGTTAATAAAGCTGTCATCATTTGTGGAGACTTTAATATTGACCTGTTAAATCCCAGTAAAAATAAAGATATAGATAATTTTATTGACACAATGTACGGTATAGCCTATATCCCAAAATCACCAGACCCAGTCGAATTACATCCCACTCTGCCACTCTAATCGATAACATATTCACTAATGATATTGAGAATAAGACCGTAAGTGGGCTACTGATCAAAGATATCACTGACCACATCCCAGTTTTTCTGATATTTAATGGAAACTACAGGACAAAAAAATTAGAAAAGCCAACCCAATACAGAAGAACGAGATCAGAGGAATCCATTAGTTCATTTAAACATGATTTACTGGAGCAGAATTAGGATGTAATTTATGAAAATAGTGATGTTAATAGTGCTTACAATATATTCTTGAGAATATTCAGGTTCATATTCAAATTGCCCAATAAAAGAATGCACCAGTAAAAAAAACTATACTAATTGTCCTTGGATCATAAAGGGATTGCAAAAAGAAAAACACTCTTTACAGGGAATTTATAAGATTGAAAACAAAAGAAGCAGAAAATAAATATAAAAAATATAAAAACAAGTTAACTCATATTATAAGGTCAAATAAGAGAGCTTATTATAAGAAATTACTACATGATAATAAAAACAATATCAAAGAAATATGGAATTTATTAAACAGTATTATAAGAAACAGTACCTCTTCAAATAACTATCCAAAGTATTTCACGAATGATGGTAAAGAAAATGATAATATTGAAGATGTGGCAAATGCCTTCAATAAATTATTCGTAAGTATTGGACCCGAACTTGCAGAAAAAATCCCAGATCCAGGGACAACTGGTAAAAATATGGAGGGATTGTTGGAGAGAAATCCCAATTCTATGTTTTTAAATGCAGTGGGTGAAGAAGAAGTGTTGGATATTGTAAACAAATGTAAGAACAAAATGTCCACTGACTCCAATGACATTAGTATGGCATTGGTGAAAAAGGTCATTACAGGGATATCAAAACTATTAACATATATCTGTAATTTGTCATTTCAAACTGGCGCATTTCCAAATGAAATGAAAATTGCTAAAGTTATACCTTTGTTTAAAACTGGGAGCAAACACCACTTCACAAACTATAGACCCGTCTCTTTACTTCCACAATTCTCTAAAATATTAGAACAACTATTCACTAACAGGTTAGATGCATTTATAGAAAATCATAAATTACTCTCTGACTGTCAATATGGGTTTAGATCAAACAGATCTACATCAATGGCAATAATTGAAACAATAGAGGAAATCACAAATGCCATAGAAAAGAAACAATATGCAATGCACTCACTGTCGCCATTCCCTCACCTCTCTCGCCCACTCACTCACTGACCTCACTCACCTCACATGCTTTCATATCTTAAACGGCCACACACACACACACACACACACACATACGCTACTCTCATAACAACTAACAAGACATCATGGTGAAGCCAGAAGTCAAGTTTCTTAACATGGAGACATTCTCAATACTTTTCTTTTGTCGAGCACAAAGAAAATAACATTTCAGTTAAATGTAAGTTGTGTCTTGGATCAAAGATCCTATCTACTTACAGTTAAAGTTAAAGTGCCATTATGTTGCAGCTATTTAAAATAGTTTTGTCAATTTGTTCTGGCCTGAATTAAATTGGCCCTTTGAAACATATCTTTGTCTTTGTGTGTTGTATGTAGACCACATTGCTTTCTGAGTTCAGTGATGCAAATGCATGTCAAGTTGATCAACAGATTGTATTATTCTCCAGTGCAATAACAGTACTGAAATGAAGGCTAAAAGGGCATTAATGGGAGCCTTAAAAAAAAAGAAGAAAAAAATAAGTAACTAAGTAGTTACTTTTCACAGTAACGCATTACTTTTTGGTGTAAGTAACTGAGTTACTTTTGAAATAAAGTAACTAGTAACTGTAACTAGTTACTGGTTTTCAGTAACTAACCCAACACTGGTAATAAAAAAAGCAAAGCAGGTTCTGGATCACAAATCACTCCACATTCTCTTCTGTTCATTAGTCTTACCATATTTAACCTACTGTGTTGAAGTCTGGGGGAATAATTACAAAAGCTCATTAAACTCAATAACTATACTTCAGAAAAGAGCTGTACGCATCATCAACAAGGTTGGATATCTGGACCATACTCACTCACTATTCTTACAGTCAAAAATATTGAAATTTAATGATATTATTTTGTATCAAACTGCACAAATAATGTATAAAGTCAAAATAAATAAACTCCCAGGAAGCATTCAAAAATTGTTCAGCACACGAGAGGGGGGTTACAATTTAAGGGGGAATTTAAATTTCAAAATGCTTAGTTATAGACTAGACTAGACTAGACTTCCTTTTTATTGTCTTTCAAATTTGTACTTTACAGATGTCAGAACTTGAACTGTGGAGTTTTTGTTTTCCCGAGATGCAAGTGAACTTGGATCGGACATGGCTTGAAGGTGGGTACATGATTTATTTTAAACACTAACAAACTACAAAACAGAAGCAAACAAAAGGCGCGCACAATGGCGGAGGTAAAAAACTTGGCGAATGAAAACAAAACTTGCTCTAAGGCAGAAACTGTGAACACGAAATAAAAACACTTACTGTGGCTTGATACAAGAGGATAGCAGGGTTAGAAAAGATATGACACCAGGATGAACAACAGAAAATGAAAAGCTTAAATAACACAGACATGATTAACAACAGGTGCGTGACTCAAAACAGGTGCGTGACATGACAGGTGAAAACTAATGGGTTGCTATGGTGACAAACAAGAGTGCATAATGAGTCCAAACGTGGAACAGGTGAAACTAATGGGTAACCATGGAAACAAGACAAGGGAGTGAAAAGCCAGAATCTAAAGAGTCCAATAACTAAACTAAACAAAACATGACTAAAACAAAACATGATTACACAGACATGACAACGGTACAGATAAGAACGAAATTTCGTTGCATTAGCTCATGGTAGTGCAGGATAAAAAAGCAATAAGGTGCATATATAAATAAATAAATAAATAGGTTACTGTACAGATAAATATATTGCACTTTTTCATATGCATCCACGTTTATTGATGTATGTTATATTGTCTTTTTTATTCCAGCGAGTTAATCCATTTTGGGGGGAGTTGAAGGGATAATTATGATGCGTTCAAGAGTCTTACGGCCTGAGGGAAGAAGCTGTTACAGAACCTGCAGGTTCTGCTTCGGAGGCTGTGGAACCTCTTTCTAGTTATAGAACGACCATTAAAAGTTTTTGTATTTCAATTTGAGGAGTGAAACTATAGAATGGTTTGAATGTGGAGTTAAAGCAATGTCCAAACATAAAGCAGTTTAAAAAGAAGTACAAGCACATGGTATTCCAGAGGTACAGAGATGAAGAAGGGCTTTGATATTGGGTTGTTTGTGTTACAGAAGAGTATGGGGTTGCCCATTGAGGCAGTGGTGCTGCTGTGGTGGTATGATGCCATTTCCATGATCACTAGTGGTAATGGTGTGGCTATGTATGTGTGTAGTGTGCATACGTATGTATATATTTATAATTTATGTATATACAAGTTAATTAAGTTTGTACAAAGAGTGAACAGGTAGTTCTAGCTCAGAGTAATTTATGATTTAAAGAAAAGGGGTGGGATTAAATAAGCGTAAACTTCTTCTCACTCCTTTTCGGTTTTTATTCTCCATTGTTTTTATTTTGTTATAATGGCTGTTAAGGCTACAGCACTGTATTGGATCAGGCTTGCTCTTGTTTTTTTGCATATTTGAAATCAAATCAAATCAAATCAAATCAAAATCAAATATCTATCTATCTATCTATCTATCCATATATCTATCTATCTATCTATCTATCTCTTTCTATCTCTCTCTCTCTTATATATATATATATATATATATATATATATATATATATATATATATATATATATATATATATATATATATATATATATGATTTCCGGGCGCGGCAACTGCTGCTGCTGCTCACTGCGCCCCTCACCTCCCAGGGGGTGATCAAGGGTGATGGGTCGAATGCAGAGACTAATTTCACCACACCTAGTGTGTGATTGACAATCATTTGTACTTTAACTTAACTTTAATTTCCTAATTTCTACAAAATCTTTTTTTAAATCACATCCATTTGGTTGTTTTCAACATGTTCACTTTGATTTAGCACACAATACTGTCGAAAGAACAACAACATTGAATTACTATTATCATTTTTTTAATTAGTTCAGAAGTTGCTTGTTTACTTAGATTTGAGTTAAGATCCAATAGTAATTACATATAATTATTTATTTACTAATATTATTAGCATATAAATATTATGTGATTTATTTTTCCAGTTTTTTCAAAAATCCCAAAATATTTTGGCTAAAATGAAATACGAACCCAAATGTAGCCTTAATTTAGTTTGTTTACTTATATTTGGTTCACCCCTCGAACCAATACTTTTTTTTTCTGCAATGTAATTTCTATCTATCTATCTATCTATCTATCTATCTATCTATCTATCTATCTATCTATCTATCTATCTATCTCTATATCATATCTCTCTCTCTCTCTTTCTCTCTATATGTGTATATATATATATATGTATATATATTAGGGATGTCCCGATCCGATATTTGGATCGGATCGGGCGCCGATATTTGCCAAAAAAATGCGTATCGGCAAGGCATGGGAAAATGCCGATCCAGATCCAGTTTAAAAAAAAACTCCGGTCCGTGTTTTCCAACACACCGACTTAAATAATACATTCCACTTTTCTGCTGCTCCGTAATTTCCGTTCCGCATTTTCCAGCACACCTTCAACACATCCACAGGTCTGTGGAATCTCACGCAGTTGCTTTTAGCTGCTGGCATTACACGACAGGCTCTTCTCACTCTTTCCTGTGTCTCCCTCTCACAGACAGCGAGCGCACCTTCTTACACACGTCACATACTGTCACGTCATACGTCACATACTGTCACGTCATACGTCACATACGTATACGTCCTCCCCGAGCAGAGAGGTAGCAGCATGGCTAACGTTAGCTGTGATGCTAGCGCAGCCGCTAAGGTGCGCGCCTGCTCAAACGTCCTCTGCGCACGGCAAATCTATGCCACGCACAAAATCAAATAAAAAAATAAGCGCATAACAATTTTCGACACACGGACACGACAGAGAAAACCGTTTTCGTCATCATTGTTCAAATATTGTAATGTCTGTCGAGACGCTTATCTCCGTTTGGTGCCACACGTCCACACCATCAAAATGCTGAGGCAAAAATTTCCAGATCAACATCGTCTGAAAAAATTAGTGATCTATTTAGTTGTGATTTCCTTTTCTGCATGAAAGTTTAAAAGTAGCATATATATTAATACAGTATGAAGAAGAATGTTTTAATGTAGACATGCAAGCCTTGAAAGAAAATTTTGAAAATCAAGACTACATTTCCTGCAAATGGGTGCATTTCTACCCTATATTTTAACTTTAGATTTATTCTCATATCAAACTCTTTTGGCTGTCTTTTTGACACTTACATCCGGCGCCCCCCTCCACACCCCGGATTATAAATAATGTAAATAATTCAATGTGATTATCTTGTGTGATGACTGTATTATGATAATAGTATATATCTGATAGTATATATCTGTATCATGAATCAATTTAAGTGGACCCCGACTTAAACAAGTTGAAAAACTTATTGGGGTGTTACCATTTAGTGGTCAATTGTACGGAATATGTACTTCACTGTGCAACCTACTAATAAAAGTCTCAATCAATCAATCAAAACCCATAGAATCATCATACTGCTGTGATTATATGCATCAAGTGTTCATTCAAGGCTAAGGCAAAATATCGAGATATATATCGTGTATCGCAATATGGCCTTAAAATATCGCAATATTAAAAAAAGGCCATATCGCCCAGCCCTAGTTTCAATGATGCCATTTCTGTTTGTCATGTATAATTTTGTCTATTTTGTGTTTATCCTTGAATAAACAGGTCAGTTTCTTGTTACCAACCATTGTGTATTATTCAAACTCCCCTAAAAAAAAAAAAAAAAAAAAAAAAAAAAAAAAATCCAAGATGGCGGCGCGCACAGACGCTACGGCTTACGGCTCTCCATTTCAGTGCTCTTTCTTCCTTCTTTTCTTCATGTTTTTTTTCCTTTTGTGCACCACCTGTACTGCAAACACCCGGTACACCCGCCAGTCACTCTTGGATATCGGTAACTCGCACCAGATATCTGTTTCGAGCGACTTTCACTACGAGCACAACATCCCAGATGACATAGCGAGAGCACAGGGCTCTCCGTGGTTTGTTGTCGGGTCTGGGAGACGGCGCAGACGGAGGAGGGAGAGGAAGCAGAAGCGTGGCCGCAGGTCCGGCGTCTTGCTCAGGCTTAGGAAACAACCCCACAAGCCACCTCTACCGAGCCTGTTCCTCTCTAATGCCAGATCCCTTGTACAGAAGATGGACGACCTGGAGTTACAACTTGCTGGAAACCGCTATGTTCGGGACTGTTGTGCTATGATTATCACCGAAACCTGGCTTCACCCGGAAAATACCCGATGCTAGCATGCAGCTAGCCGGACGCACTCTGCTCCGCCGGGACAGAACTAAGGACTCCGGTAAGAGCAGAGGAGGGGGGCTCTGTATCTACGTGCATGAGAACTGGTGCAACAACGGGACAATCACTGAACAGCACTGTTGCCCGGACGTGGAGTACATGTCTGTTAGATGTCGGCCTTTTTTTCTCCCGAGAGAGCTGTCTGTTGTTATCATCACGGCTGTGTATATTCCACCGGACGCCAAAGTAAACACAGCGCTCTCTCTTCTGCTGAACACCGTCAACGAACAGCAGCGGGCCCACCCCGACGGTGTTCATATCATAGCAGGGGATTTTAATAAGGCCAATCTGAAGACTGTACTCCCTAAGTTCTACCAGCACGTGAAGTGTTCTACAAGGGGCAAGAACACCCTGGACCACGTGTATACCAACATAAAGCACGCGTACAGAGCTACACCCCTCCCCCAGCTTGGACAGTCAGACCATCTTTCCCTCCTGCTCTCTCCTACCTACACCCCCATCAGACGCCAGGCCAGGCCTATCACAAAGACTGTTATGACCTGGCCTGACGATGCACTCCCCAAACTTCAGGACTGCTTCCAACACACAGACTGGGACCTCTTCCAACAACAGGAGCTGGAGACAGCCACAGGAACGGTGCTGGACTACATAAAGTTCTGCATCGGGAATGTGACTGTGGAAAAAACCATCCGGGTTTACCCCAACAAGAAACCCTTGATGACCAGCCAGGTCCGCACACTCCTCAGGGCCCGCGACGCAGCCTTCAGGTCAGGGGACAGGGCACTGTACAGTGTTGCTAGAGCCGACCTGAAGAGAGGGATTAAAAAAGCAAAGGCGGACCACAGGAGGTGCATAGAGTCCCATCTGTCCAGCAAAAACTCACGGGAGGTGTGGCGGGGCATTCATGACATCACGAACTTCAGAGGCTGCAATATGACAACTGCGGATCAGAGTGCGACACTGGCAGAGGAGCTTAACTGTTTCTTTGCCCGTTTCGAAACCCCCCAGCGACACTCATCTGCTCCAGCCCTGCCCCCGCCCCCACCGGGCTCCGGCGCCACTCCACTCACTGTACAGGAGCACAGTGTCAGACGAGTGCTCCTGGCTGTGAACCCCAGGAAGGCTACCGGACCAGACGGAGTACCTGGAAAGGTGCTCAGGACGTGCGCCCACCAGCTCGCTCCCCCCCTCACCAGGATCTTCAACCTCTCCCTGGCTCAGGCAGTCATCCCATCCTGCCTGAAGTCATCTACAATAATCCCAGTGCCGAAGAAGTCTCCCATCACCAGCCTGAATGATTACCGACCAGTGGCCCTCACTCCGGTAATCATGAAGTGCTTCGAGCGACTTGTTCTCCAGCACATCAAGGACCATATCCCTCCAGACTTCGACCCCCACCAGTTCGCATACCGGGCGAACAGGTCCACAGAGGACGCCATCGCTGTTGCTCTCCACTCTGCTCTGAACCACCTGGAGCAGCAGCAGAGCTACGTCCGGATGCTCTCTGTGGACTATAGCTCTGCCTTCAATACAATAATCCCGGACAGACTCTGCAATAAACTGGACACTCTTGGCCTACCCCCTCTCACAAACGCCTGGATAAGGGACTTCCTAACGGACCGACCCCAGAATGTGAGACTTGGCCCGCACCTCTCATCCTCCCGCATGCTGAGCATCGGCTCCCCACAGGGCTGTGTGCTGAGCCCCCTCCTCTACTGCCTTTACACCCATGACTGCAGTCCGGCCCACTGTGACAACCTTACCGTCAAGTTCGCCGACGATACCACAGTGGTCGGGCTCATCTCCAGGGGTGACGAGGCTGCCTACAGAGAGGAGGTCCTGAAGCTGACGGCCTGGTCTTCGGAGAACAACCTCGCTCTCAACACCAGCAAGACCAGAGAGATCATCGTCGACTTCAGGAGGAGCAGCACCGACCCTGCCCCCCTCTACATCAACGGCAAGCGTGTAGAGAGGGTCCACACCTTCAGGTACCTTGGAGTCCACATCTCTAATGACTTCTCCTGGACAGTCAACACCACATCAATCATCAAGAAGCCTCAGCAGCGGCTACACTTCCTTAGAGTCCTCGGGAAGTACAACCTGAAGCCTGACCTGCTGCTGACCTTCTACCGCTCGTCCATCGAGAGCCTGCTGACCTACTGTATTACGGTATGGTACGGCAGCTGCACTGCAGCAGACAGGGAGAGGCTGCAAAGAGTGGTCAAGACGGCTCAGAAGATCATCGGCCGCCCTCTCCCCTCTCTGACGGACATCTACACCTCCCGCTGCCTCAACAGAGCCAGTGCCATCATCAAGGACAGCACCCACCCTGGCTCTGACCTGTTCCACCTGCTGCCCTCTGGGAAGCGCTACAGGTGCATTAAAACCAAAACAAACAGGCTAAAGAACAGCTTCTTCCCCAGGGCCATAACCATCCTGAACGGACTGCCCCATTGTCCCTCATAACTGCCTTCTCTTCGGTGCAATAACCCATTCCACCAACCACCCTGTTTTTGTTTTTGTTTTTTTCATGTATATATTCATTTCACACCATATTCATTGCACTTCTACATTTTTTATATTTTTATATATTTCGCACTGTATGGAATGGCCTCAATCTCGTTACCTTGCGTAATGACAATAAAGCTGATTCTGATTCTGATTCTGATTCTGATTCAGCTGGCTAGTTGTTATCAAGAGTACTAAAACCCTTTTCAACATGATTCTGACAACTAAGTAGGCTAAATAACTTTAAACTTTAATACATGCTCGGATAGGCCAGTATCGGTATCGGTCAGTATCGGTATCGGTCAGTATCGGTATCGGATCGGAAATGCAAAAACAATATCGGTTTCGGATCGGAAGTGCAAAAACCTGGATCGGGACATCCCTAATATATATACATATATATATATATATATATATATATATACATATATATATATACATATACATATATATATATATATAGAGAGAGAGAGAGAGAGAGAGAGAGAGAGAGAGAGAGAGAGAGCGAGAGAGAGAGCGAGAGAGAGAGAAAGAGAGGGAGAGAGATCTGCAAAATTAATTAATTATTTATTAACAAATAGCTCCAATCGTTAAAAAAATGAAATAAAATAAAAATAATAATGTCTCTCTCTCTCTCTCTCTCTGTATATATATATATATATATATATATATATATATATATATATATATATATATATATATATATATATATATATATATATATATATATATATATATATATATATATATACATACATACATACATACATACACACATATATATATATATATATATACATACATACATACATACATACATATATCCATCCATCCATCCATTTTCTACCGCTTATTCCCTTTGGGGTCGCGGGGGGCGCTGGAGCCTATCTCAGCTACAATCGGGCGGAAGGCGGGGTACACCCTGGACAAGTCGCCACCTCATCGCAGGGCCAACACAGATAGACAGACAACATTCACACTCACATCCACACACTAGGGCCAATTTAGTGTTGCCAATCAACTTATCCCCAGGTGCATGTCATATTTATATATATATATATATATATATATATATATATATATATATATATATATATATATATTATATACATTGAGTCCGAGTGGACAATGTTCCGTACCTCTATTGTCGAGGCGGCCGATTGGAGCTGTGGCCGCAAGGTAGTTGGTGCCTGTCGTGGCGGTAATCCTAGAACCCGTTGGTGGACGCCGGCGGTGAGGGATGTCGTCAGGCTGAAGAAGGAGTCCTATCGGGTTCTTTTGGCTCATGGGACTCCTGAGGCAGCAGACAGGTACCGACAGGCCAAGCGGTGTGCGGCTTCAGCGGTCGCGGAGGCAAAAACTCGGACATGGGAGGAGTTCGGGGAGGCCATGGAAAAAGACTTCCGGACGGCTTCGAAGCAATTCTGGACCACCATCCGCCGCCTCAGGAAGGGGAAGCGGTGCAGTGTCAACACCGTGTATGGTAGGGATGGTGCTCTGCTGACCTCGACTGCGGATGTTGTGGATCGGTGGAGGGAATACTTCGAAGACCTCCTCAATCCTACCAGCACGTCTTCCTATAAGGAAGCAGGGCCTGGGGAATCTGTGGTGGGCTCTCCTATTTCTGGGGCTGAGGTTGCCGAGGTAGTTAAAAAGCTCCTCGGTGGCAAGGCCCCGGGGGTGGATGAGATCCGCCTGGCTCTGGATGTTGTGGGGCTGTCTTGGTTGACAAGACTCTGCAACATCGCGTGGACATTGGGGGCGGTACCTCTGGATTGGCAGACCGGGGTGGTGGTTCCTCTCTTTAAGAAGGGGAACCGGAGGGTGTGTTCCAACTATCGTGGGATCACACTCCTCAGCCTTCCCGGTAAGGTCTATTCAGGTGTACTGGAGAGGAGGCTACGCCGGATAGTCGAACCTCGGATTCAGGAGGAACAGTGTGGTTTTCGTCCTGGTCGTGGAACTCTGGACCAGCTCTATACTCTCGGCAGGGTCCTTGAGGGTGCATGGGAGTTTGCCCAACCAGTCTACATGTGCTTTGTGGACTTGGAGAAGGCATTCGACCGTGTACCCCGGGAAGTCCTGTGGGGAGTGCTCAGAGAGTATGGGGTAACGGACTGTCTTATTGTGGCAGTTCGCTCCCTGTATAATCAGTGTCAGAGCTTGGTCCGCATTGCCGGCAGTAAGTCGGACACGTTTCCAGTGAGGGTTGGACTCCGCCAAGGCTGCCCTTTGTCACCGATTCTGTTCATAACCTTTATGGACAGAATTTGTAGGCGCAGTCAGGGCGTTGAGGGGATCTGGTTTGGTGGCTGCAGGATTAGGTCACTGCTATTTGCAGATGATGTGGTCCTGATGGCTTCCTCCGGCCAAGATCTTCAGCTCTCACTGGATCGGTTCGCAGCCGAGTGTGAAGCGACTGGGATGGGAATCAGCACCTCCAAATCCGAGTCCATGGTTCTCTCCCGGAAAAGGGTGGAGTGCCATCTCCGGGTTGGGGGGGAGATCTTGCCCCAAGTGGAGGAGTTCAAGTACCTCGGAGTCTTGTTCACGAGTGGGGGAAGAGTGGATCGTGAGATCGACAGGCGGATCGGTGCGGCGTCTTCAGTAATGCGGGCGCTGTATCGATCCGTTGTGGTGAAGAAGGAGCTGAGCCGGAAGGCAAAGCTCTCGATTTACCGGTCGATCTACGTTCCCATCCTCACCTATGGTCATGAGCTTTGGGTCATGACCGAAAGGACAAGATCACGGGTACAAGCGGCCGAAATGAGTTTCCTCCGCCGAGTGGCGGGGCTCTCCCTTAGAGATAGGGTGAGAAGCTCTGTCATTCGGGGGGAGCTCAAAGTAAAGCCGCTGCTCCTCCACATCGAGAGGAGCCAGATGAGGTGGTTCGGGCATCTGGTCAGGATGCCACCCGAACGCCTCCCTAGGAAGGTGTTTCGGGCACGTCCAACCGGTAGGAGGCCACGGGGAAGACCCAGGACACGCTGGGAAGACTATCTCTCCCGGCTGGCCTGGGAATGCCTCGGGATCCCCCGGGAGGAGCTGGACAAAGTGGCTGGGGAGAGGGAAGTCTGGGCTTCCCTGCTTAAGCTGCTGCCCCCGCGACCCGACCTCGGATAAGCGGAAGAAGATGGATGGATGGATGGATGGATATATATATATATGTCCCAGATAATATTTTCTGTTCGTCTGAAAAACAATAGTATTTCTTCCAATACTTGTTTTTTAAATAATACAAATCATTTCTGGGACGTAAAGGCAGCACATGAGCACAAGCCCTATTTGGTTTGTATGTATGTCAACAGTGTCCTCTGTACAGTTTGATTGGGGACAAGGGTGTTATGCAAAAGGACTTAGTCAAGTGGCACAGATTCTGCTAAGCTTGATACGGAGAGCACAATTTATTTGGTGTTACAGCACTAATCGACAAGACGGATCCTTTTGCTGCTATTGGATGATGTCCTTATGATCTCATCACATTCTTTACCCACATGCTCCATCTTACCGATGTGTTCTTTTGGGGAAGGATTTGTGCAAGACAAAAGAAAGGGAAGAAGAGGCCAATTGTTCACAAGCTTCTGTGGCTGCTCTTGACACAATTTGATGTGACTCCATGGCAGGCAATGGAGAATAGTCAGCACAAGCACATGGGATAATATACAGCTGCTGCCACAAGGCACAAAAATAATAGGAATCAAACTTGCACAATTGATTTAATTTAGCAGCGTGTTACTACATGCTGCAAAATATCACTCATTTACTATGACTGATGTAAAGTCGCACAGCTGGAATTTCAATAAAAAATAACCTATATAAATATGTTTTTTTTTACACAGGTGTGTGTATGGGTGACAAGAAAACTTGTTTTGCCGACATCTGCTGGTTGTGTAAATCTTTAGACATTGAATCCTCCAGATTTGGGGAAAATATCGTATTTATTAAAAGAGCCATATGTAATAATGTGGCCATAATCTGTAATCCCCTCTCTCTCCCTAACTGAGGTTGCCAGATACCCAGCCGAATCCAACTTGATGGACTGGGTTACTCCAAGGAACTTCATACTTTCACTGCCTCTTACTACGGGTTGAGGGGCTGGGACCATAAAAGTGTTTTGTCAATAACAAATCTCTAACCAACACATTTTACACAGAAATTTGGCTATTTTCAGGAAGAAGTACTTCATGCCTGCGTACAATATCACAACAAATGGCAATCACATGGTTATTGTCAGTACTATCAGAAAACAAACTACAACCAACACTAGCAATGGTTATACTGGCGAAAATTAGTAAAGTATGCTTATGAGCCTAATGTACACCCAAAACTAAAGAAGAGACATTTTACCAGAGGTGGGTAGTAACGCGCTACATTTACTCCGTTACATCTACTTGAGTAACTTTTGGGATAAATTGTACTTCTAAGAGTAGTTTTAATGCAACTTACTTTTACTTTTACTTGAGTATATTTATAGAAAAGAAACGCTACTTTTACTCCGCTACTTTTATCTACATTCAGCTCGCTACTCGCTACTAATTTATATCGATCTGTTAATGCACGCTTTGTTTGTTTTGGTCTGTCAGACAGACCTTCAAAGTGCCTGCGTTACTGGTGACTTTTCACTCCGTTCCACCAATAAAATGCAGTCACTAGTGACGTTTGACTCCGTTCCACCAATCAGATGCAGTCACTGTGACGTTGGACCAATCAAACAGAGCCAGGCGGTCACATGACCTGACTTAAACAAGTTGAAAAACTTATTGGGGTGTTACCATTTAGTGGTCAATTGTACAGAATATGTACTGTACTGTGCAATCTACTAATACAAGTTTCAATCAATCAATCAAAAGTGTGAAGGAAAAAAGACACTATTTTATTTCAAACGTACATCCCGTCAAAAGCCTAAAGACTGACTGCACAGTTCCTGTCTTCACAATAAAAGTGCCGCTCCATCGCGCCTGCGCTTTCAAAACAAGAGTCTCCGAAAGCCAGCGCAAACAAGCTAGCAAGCAACGGAGTTTGCCGCCAATGTATTTCTTGTAAGTGTATAAAAACGAATATGGAAGCTGGACAGATAAGATGCCAAAAACCAACCACTTTCATGTGGTATTAGACAGAAAGGAGGAACTTTTTTTCTCCTCCATTTGAAAACGTGGACGCTATCATCACTACGGTCTGATTACAGTCAATGCAAGTCATCAGAATCAGGTAATACACCAACTTATATTATTGTCTTCATGAAAGAAAGGAATCTATATGTGTTAAACATGCATGTATATTCATTAAAACACCTTTAACATGTAAACAAACACGGCAAAATAAATAAATATAAATTATATACTGTATATATATATGTGTGTGTATATATATATATATATAAATGTGTGTATATATATATATATGTGTGTGTATATATATATATATGTGTGTATATATATATATATATATATGTATATGATATGTGTCTGTATGTTACTCATCAGTTACTCAGTACTTGAGTAGTTTTTTCACAACATACTTGTTACTTTTACTCAAGTAAATATTTGGGTGACTACTCCTTACTTTTACTTGAGTAATAAATCTCTAAAGTAACAGTACTCTTACTTGAGTACAATTTCTGGCTACTCTACCCACCTCTGCATTTTACCAAGGTATGCCTATAGGCTATACAAATGAGGAATTACTTTATCATTTGATTTGCCTGTCTCCATACATTTCACATTGCCATGATGACAGCTGTGCTAATGTTGGAACCCATTTCCTCAGTGTATCAGCACATTGAGAACAAAATAGGCACTGACACTACCCATATCCACATAGGTTTTATTTGTCGAAAAAGTATTTTGCACTGTCAGTTGGATTACACATCAACATACAGGCTAACGGGCATATATTTCCCCCATGAGACTAAATGTCGATGTGTCATTGACCGGACTAACATGCTAGGCATTACACTAGGAGCTATGCACCATCACACTAAGCATTCGTTGCACAAACATACTATCTTTGTTAGACAAGATCATAGACTGTATTGGACAATATAGTTTACATACGAAATGTCCATTTATATGTATTACAAGTAATAAGAAAACGTAAATGCCTGACTTACCTATCAAGGAGGAAATTAGTAAGTTTGGCATCAGATGAAAAAATATTCTCCGCCTTCAATCGTCTCCCTCTTTCAAAGGCATCTGCGATACATATCCTCGTTTTGTTCCCAGCTTTGTCATGAATAAGTTGAGAATCGTAACAACGCCTTTTAGATTTACTAAGGTCTGACATGTTTAGTAACTTTACAAGTGGCAGTAGCTAGACAAAGATGGCGGTGTGTAACTGGCAACCTGGATGTGAAGTGAAGTATATTTATATAGCGCTTTTCCCTAGTGACTCAAAGCACTTTTACATAGTGAAACCCAATATCTAATTTACATTTAAACCAGTGTGGGTGACACTGGGAACAGGTGGGTAAAGTGTCTTGTCCAAGGACACAATGGCAGTGACTAGGATGGCGAAAGCGGGGATCAAACCTGGAACCCTCAAGTTGCTGGCACGGCCACTCTACCAACCGAGCTATACCGCCCCTTTGACACACTCACTGACTTTCTAATGGGTCAAACGGTAGAAAGCGGGACATCGGAATGAAAACAATAACAACTACATCAGTTGTGCCTTTTGTGTTGACTGGTTGCCGGAATGTTTGTCCTTTGCTAGCTGTTGTTTGTGTTTCTCCTCTTTGTTCTCTGGACTTTTGCTGGCGACCTCCTTTTTGCCTCCCACGTTTTTGGACTTCAGTGACTCGCATGTTTTTTTGTTTGGTGTTGCTACTTGCTAGCTTCTCTTGTGGCAGAATAAAAATGCCAACAAGTATGTTTCTGCATCCTGAGGTAATACTAAAAACTAGAATGTGCACGCTGGTGTGTTTGTGTGCGTGTGTGTGCGTGCGAGTGTGATTGTGTGAGTGACTAATTTCAGAAGTCGTTGTATTCCACCTGTTGGTTTATGCAGGCCCGGCCCTAACCAATCTGGCGCCCTAGGCAAGATTTTAGGTGGCGCCCCCCCCACATCAGCAGTGAAGTGTATATACTCACAAGAAACCGAATAGCTTTGTCTTTGACCTTTTTTTTTTACTTACAACTATACCTAATATATAAAGGGGTGGAAAAGTGACTATTACCTGCAGGGCAAACATTAGCTAACCAGAAGGCAATAACAATGTAAACAAAAAACACCTGCTTAAGATATTCCGAACTCAACTTTCCATTTCTATGCTGATGATACTGTCATATACTGCACAGCACCCACTCTTGCTGAGGCTTTTAAATATCTACAACATGCATTTGACAGAGTACAAGAACAACTTTGCTATCTTCAACTGGTTTTAAATGCAGAGAAAACAAAGTGTATGCTCTTTACCACATCAAAAACTGTAAGATCAGCACTGTGTGAGAACATTTTAACAAGAAATGGGCAACAAATTATGTTAGTATCTGCTTTTAAATATTTAGGATTTTTAATTGATGACCACTTGAGTTTTAAGGAGCACATTCAGTATGTTGTAAAAAAACTGAAACTTTTACTGGGATTTTATTATAGAAACAAGTCTTGCTTTTCTTTTACTGTGAAACAGAAATTGGTGGAAACAACCTTTTTTACCTGTTTTTGACTATGGAGATGTGTTGTACATGAATGCTACTGCTGCTTGTCTCCACAAGCTGGATAGTGTGTACCACGGGGCACTGAGATTCATCACCAACTGCGCTCCCCTTACTCACCATTGTTTGTTATACTCAATGGTTAACTGGACATCTTTATGTGCTCGACGCCTCAATCATTGGTATGTTTTCATCTACAAAACCATTCTGGGTATCACTCCATCTTATCTGTCTTGTCTTTTAACAAAGAAACAAGGAAGTCACAATCTTCGTTCAATGGATGTTCTGCAATTTGTTGTCCCCAAAGTAAGAACTGAACTGGGCAAGAAAGCATTTAGGTTTTCAGCACCGAAGGCTTGGAATAACCTACAATCGAACATTAAACTTCAAACCCTAGTTACGTTGAATGAGTTTAAAGCTTCTGTGAAAGGACTGCAGTCTACCTTGTCTGTATGCACATGTGTCATGTGAGCAAGTTTTAATGTTGTAAATGTGATGTTTTATGTATTTGTTTACTGTTTTTAATGTAACCTTGCTGCTGCCCTCTTGGCCAGGTCTCCCTTGGAAAAGAGATCTTTGATCTCAATGGGATTTTACCTGGTTAAATAAAGGCTAATAATAATAATAATCTAATACAAATGTCCCTGAGGAATGTAAGGTGGGAGTACTGTAATTACCTAACGTTACATTATTATTTTCCATAACAATTTAGCCCCCTCCACAATATTAACCCGACGTTAAAACAGAACTAGCTATTTATTGATTAGCAATTGCCGAATCATGTAACATTAGCTTAATGCTAAAAAGCCAGGTTACTATCACATTCTGTAACAGACAAATAATTTCATGTAGGCATACCTGCTACCTCTGTCTTTTCTCGTTTCTCCTCCTCTTCTTTTCTCTTTTTTCTTCCCTGGGCACCTGACAGTTTTGGCCGTTTTGACATCTTGTGTTGATTTTTTGATGTGGTGACGTCCAAAAAGAGTCATGATACGGGAAGGGGGGGGGGGGGTAATGTTGTAACAAATAATATTTCTATTAAATATGCTTTACTTTGCATTTTAATTAACGTGGAATTATTTTTTGTATTTAGAAATAATAGTACCAACTTTTTTTTCTTTTTCTCCAACATTTGTGGAACTGGCGTGGCGCCCCCTGATGGACGGCGCCCTTAGCATTTGCCTATACGGCCTATGCCACGGGCCGGCCCTGGGTTTATGGGTACAAATCTCCAGAACCCGAATATAAGACAACCATCTTTTTCTTGACTAGTTTTTTGAAAATATTTTTAGCGACAAAATCAAAGTGTGTTTTTGTGTAAGTGACAGGAAGATAAGCTCTTGCTTGTTTAAGAAGTCATTTGTTGCAACCATACATTTGTAAAACCAAAAATACCAGACGCCCTCTTTTTTCAAAGACCCTTTTTGGGGGGGAAATATCTTTTAAAACAATATTAAAGGCCTACTGAAATGACATTTTTTTATTTAAACGGGGATAGCAGATCCATTCTATGTGTCATACTTGATCATTTCGCGATATTGCCATATTTTTTGCTGAAAGGATTTAGTATAGAACAACGACGATAAAGTTCGCAACTTTTGGTCGCTGATAAAAAAAAGCCTTGCCTGTACCGGAAGTAGCGTGACGTCACAAGTTGAACGTCTCCTCACATTTCCCCATTGTTTACACCAGCAGCGAGAGCGATTGGGACCGAGAAAGCGACGATTACCCCATTAATTTGAGCCAGGATGAAAGATTCGTGGATGAGGAACGTGAGAGTGAAGGATTAGAGTGCAGTGCAGGACGCATCTTTTTTCGCTCTGACCGTAACTTAGGTACAAGGGCTCATTGGATTCCACACTCTGTCCTTTTTCTATTGTGGATCACGGATTTGTATTTTAAACCACGCGAAATGGACATTCACAACATCGGTGAAGCACTTTAGCTGCGGAGCTAACGTGATAGCATCGGGCTTAACTCCAGATAGAAACAAAAGAAATAAACCCCTGACTGGAAGGATGGACAGAAAATCGACAATACTATTAAACCATGGACCTGTAACTACACGGTTAATGCTTTCCAGCCTGGCGAAGCATAACAATGCTGTTGCTAACGACGCCATTGAATCTAAATTAGCTACGGACCTCAACAGAGCTATGATAAAAACATTAGCTCTCCACCTACACCAACCCTCATCTGCTCATCAACACCGAAGCTCACCTGCGTTCCAGCGATCGACGTAGCGACGAAGGACTTCACCCGATCATCGATGCGGTCGGCGGCTAGCGTCGGATAGCGCGTCTGCTATCCAAGTCAAAGTCCTCCTGGTTGTGTTGCTGTAGCCAGACGCTAATACACCGATCGCATCTACAGCTTTCTTCTTTGCAGTCTCCATTGTTCATGAAACAAATTGCAAAAGATTCACCAACACAGATGTCCAGAATACTGTGGAATTTTGCGATGAAAACTGAGCTTTTTTTATTGGATACAAAGGCGTCCCAATACTTCCGTTTCAACCATCGACGTCACGCGCATACGTCATCATACCTAGACGTTTTCAACCGGAGGTTTCGCAAGAAATTTAAAATTGCATGTGTTGCAATGTTAAGATTTCATCATTGATATATAAACTATCAGACTGCGTGGTCGGTAGTAGTGGGTTTCAGTAGGCCTTTAACGACAACACTGGAACATGTACGTGTTTGGAACATGTACGTGTGTTTGTAATCCAGAGAGACAGAGGAAAAGCGCTGACTTGAGAAGTCTTTTGTCGCTACCTGCTGGCCTACATCTCTACACCCTGAATTTAAAGTGAACTTTATTTTGGGGAAAATATTTTTAAAAGAAAATATTTAAACCAACACTGTTCTGTGTTAGTGAGAGAAAAGAAAAGCTATGACTCGATTGAGAAGAAGCCCTTTGGCGCCACATGTATGCATTTTCATATCTCCATAGTCCTCAATAGTCAAAGTCATCATTTTCAGACTGTTTTCTAGGGGAAAAAAATACTGTGTTGTATTTGGGTAATTGTCAGGAACGCCAACGGTTTTGTACAAGCAGATACTCCAAGTATTGGTTTATAAAATACTTTGTAAGCATAAGGGTGATTAAGTTACTGAGATTTAATGGCATACTACTTAGGAATTGTCTTTACAAACGGTATACAAAATGTATATTCTCGAGACAATACTTAAATGCCATCCATCCATCCATTTTCTACAGCTTGTTCCAATCGGGGTTGCGGGGGGCTGGAGCCTGGACAAGTTAACACTTGAATGTTTGTAAGAAAATATATATAATCTCTAGAGCAGGGGTGCCCAAACTTTTTGACTTATATATATATATATATATATATATATATATATATGTATATATATATATATATATATATATATATATATGTATATATATATAAAGTTAAAGTTAAAGTACCCATGATTGTCACACACACACTAGGTGTGGCGAAATTATTATCTGCATTTGACCCATCACTCTTGATCACCCCATGGGAGGCGAGGGGAGCAATGAGCAGCAGCAGTGGCCGGGCCCGGGAATCATTTTTGGTGATTTAACCCCCAATTCCAACCCTTGATGCTGAGTGTCAAGCAGGGAGGTAATGGATCCCATTTTTATAGTCTTTGGTATGACTCTGCCGGGGTTTGAACTCACGACCTATATATATATATATATATATAAGGACCTTCTTATTGTGAGGCACCCTGTTCCGCCGTGCTGCCCTATATATATATATATATATATATATATATATATATATATATATATATATATATATATATATATATATAGGGCAGCCTATATATATATATATACATATATATATATATATATATATATATATATATATATATATATATATATATAGGGCAGCACGGCGGAACAGGGTGCTGCCCTATACATATATATATATATATATATATATATATATATATATATATATATATATATATATATATATATATATATATATATATATATATATATATATATATATATATATATATAGGGCAGCACGGCGGAACAGGGTGCCTCACAATAAGAAGGTCCTGGGTTCGATCCCCGGCCTCTGGGTCTTTCTGTGTGGAGTTTGCATGTTCTCCCCGTGCTGCTCGGGTTCCCTCCGGGTACTCCGGCTTCCTTCCACCTCCAAAGACATGCACCTGGGGATAGGTTGATTGGTTGATTTTTTCAAAGCGAGCAAACATTGCCTTACTGACAGCATCCTCAAGTAGGCACGATAATTGCGTTGTTAGTGAAAGAGAAGAGGCTGACGTGCACACCCAACATCTAAGCAGAGGGGTGATAGGGATGGACTCACCGAGATGGGAACAGTTATGCCCTGTTGGTGGCGCCCCACACCTTTCTCTTCCTGTCAGCCCGTGGCTTGCAACATTTTGTTGCCATTGTTGTCATTGGTCAAGCCGTCTTTGGTGCGCTGTTCATAGTTTCTGTTAGAGGTTGAACAATTTCATTAAAATAATACAAACCCCAAAACCACTGAAGTTGGCACTTTGTGTACATCGTAAATAAAAACAAAATACAATGATCTGCAAATCCTTTTCAATCTATATTCAATTGAATGGACTGCAAAGACAAGATACTTAACGTTCAAACTGGAAAATGTTGTTATTTTTTGAAAATATTAGCTCATTTGGAATTTGATGACTAAAACATGTTTCATGGCACAAGTGGCAAAAACGACTGACAAAGTTGAGGAATGCTCATCAAACCCTTATTTGGAACATTTTTGTACAATTCAGGATGGATCTGCAATGTGAGATGACTACTTATTGTACTTTTATTATGTTGTACTTACACTGTTGGTGTAGCCACCTTAAATAATATATGTTGGTATTTTTCCCTAGGCTCAGCAACTTGGTCTCTGTATTTCAACAATAAACATCGACAATGATCACTTACTCAGTATTACAAGACGTCAAAGTGAAGCACTTCTTCACCATGAGCACATAAACATAAATCACATATTTAGACGAAAATTGACACGTTTCCAGGTCACAAACTTCCAAAATGGACATAACTCGCAGTGTTTCCCTCAGTGTTTGTTCCTATTGTTGATTTGTGGATCAGGTTGTGACACGATAAAGGAAATGGACGTGACATGAAGTGCCCCTCAAAATGTGCCCAACATGGATAAGTATGGAGAGAGCGTTTTGTATTTTTTCCATTACGCATTGCTGTGGATTTAAATGGGTGTAATTTTACTTATGTTAGCTGCTTGGACGTTTTTTTTATAATATCCACAAAGTTCAGTGAGCAAGTTGTATTAATTGTGACCGTGTGTTGACCTTCTGTGTTGGTTGCAGTGGCAGTTTGCGCCATGAGTGAGAAAAGTTGTTTAAATTGGGTCATATAAGTAATAGCTGTGCTATGTACATTTCAAATTAAAATTCACGGTCATTGACTTGCTTGATTACGTTTGTCTGCAAGATGGTGGCGAATTTGTCGCAATCAGATTTTCAGCTATCTAAATTGAACCTGTTGGCAACCCGGGGGCTAGACACCTCATAAACGTGTTACGTCTCGGGAGCCAAACCGGAGATGTCAGCGGGCCTTAGTTTGGACGCACTGCCTTACAACAATGAAAGTAAACATTTTCAGCTTTACATATCACTAATTCTACAGGAGACGTTGGAGCACTTTCCTAACAGGTTGCATATGGGGAGTTTCATCCTCGGCCTGGGCGATATGGCCTAAAATTTAAATCCCTGATTTTTTCACAAAAAAATTTGATTTGTGATTTTCAGACTTTTTCCCTACTTTTTAAAGAACCCATTGAATACAAATGACAGACATCATTTAAAACGGGTTTTGCTTTTATTTGATCAAAAACTAGTATCTTGAAATGACACACAATGCATCTTACTCTTTGCAAAATTCTAATTTAGATAATGTTGTTCTTTTTAGACCAGATATAAATTGTACTTTTCAACAATTTTCACAACTAAATTAAGAGTCTTGAATAATATACTGATGTTAACAAAAATGTAACATTTCACATTGCATGCAAATAAATATCTCCAACATCGAGATTAATTGTGAAAACTTAAAACTTCTGTCTTGAATGGAATACATCTGTAAATAAAATTTAGTATTATACTTTGTATCCGAATAAATAATCAAGTAAAACATTGAGAAGTCTATAGTTTCAGTACCTCAAGTGGATAAACACAGGCTTTTTTCCCCCAATTCAACCATCTTAGTGGTGGAAAATTACTTTTAAAAAGTAATTAATTGTAGTTTCTCGTTACCTAACTAAAATGTATTTGAATTACTAAAGGAATTACTCTTTCATTATTTTAATTAATTACTAGGGAAAGTTATTAATGGGACCGTGTGGCGCAGTTGGAAGAGTGGCCGTGCCAGCAACCTGAGGGTTCCTGGTTCAATCCCCACCTTCTGCCAACCTCGTCACGTCCGTTGTGTCCTTGAGCAAGACACTTCACCCTTGCTCCTGATGGATAGTGGTTAGGGCCTTGCATGGCAGCTCCCGCCATCAGTGTGTGAATGTGTGTGTGAATGGATGAATGTGGAAATAGTGTCAAAGCGCTTTGAGTACCTTGAAGGTACAAAAGCGCTATACAAGTATAACCCATTTATCATTATCATTAATGTGTTACTTAAACAAAAAACATCTTTTGTGTGTTATCTTAGCAGTGGCAGTTGTTGGCAGTTCCAGCAGCTCTGAATGTTTTCACTGGATTGTGTTACTTCTGATTGATAAAGAGATAGAATGAACCTCCATGGCTGTCATATCTTCTGGTCCACAAAGATGGTATTGTTTGGATTGCAAGCTGAAGTTTCCCTCATAGATAGTAGTAGTGTGTACGCGTGTGTGTGTTTGTTGTCTGCTGTGTGTGATGTTGCCACTTTCTATTTGATATCAAGTTCATTTTCATTTTCAATTCTGGTTGTTGTTTTTATTACTATAAGGATATTTCCTGCACTGAACTTGCGGTGCTTTTGACGCTGACATATTTACATACAACCACATCAACAGTAGCGTGCTATGTTACATCAGAACTCTGGTAACTTTAGTAACAGTAGAAGAGAAAGTCAAACACAATTACAAAACCCGGAGTAGATATTGAAAGGGTAAAAGAAAACACATTTTTGGGTGTAACAATAGATGATCAAATGAACTGGAAATCTCATGTAAAAATTATACAACATAACGTAGCAAGAAACACATCAATAATTAATAAAGCAAAACATGTTCTAGACCAAAAATCACTTCATATTCTTTACTGCTCGATAGTGTTACCATATCTGAGTTATTGTGTAGAAATATGGGGAAATAACTACAAATGTGCACTTCATTCACTAATGGTGTTACAAAAAGGATCAATTAGAATAATACGTAATGTTGGATATAGAGAACATACAAACCCTTTATTTATTGAATCACAAATATTGAAATTCAACGATTTGGTGCATTTGCAAACAGCTAAAATTATGTACAAAGCAAACTATAACCTGCTAACCAAGAATGTACAACAATTCTTCTCAACAAAAGAGGAGAAATATAACCTAAGGGGGAAATCTAATTTGAAACATTTGTATGCACGTACAACACTTAAAACCTTTAGCATGTACCGGTATGTGGAATTAAATTATGGAATGGATTAACCAAAATAACCAAATAAATCAACATCTTGAAACCTTTTTTTTTATAATTGTTTTTATTGAGACAAAGATTATTTATGTATTTAATATGTGTTTACTTCCTATGATATAATATTTATGTATTATTTATTTGTTCACTGTGCTGTTACAGAGAACAAGGAAGTAGGATCAAATTGCTATAGTATGAAAAGGGGTAGGATTAAATAAGCTCTGCTTCTTCCTACTCCTTTTAGGATGTGCTGTAATGAAACTGGAATATGTGATGTATTAGATTGTATCATATGCATGTTCGAAATAAACTGAAACTGAACAGAACTGAACTCTGATCATTGTGTAAATAATTCCACCACAATCCATTGCTTTTTAGTGGGAGTTGTGGTCTTGTTCACCTCGTACGGTAGTTGTATTTCCCACACTGGGCTGTTTATTGTGCTGCTGCCTTTTTAAACTCCAAAGAGTGTGCAGTCATTTGTTCCACGCTTGTTGCCGCAAAACCAAAATATGACAACACTTTTATTTCCTTTGAAACAAACTTCTCACTCTCGTTAGGGTTAGCATGAGCCATGTTTTGAATCTCCGCTAAGGAAGTTTAAATCTTCTGCAACAAAAAACTTGAATATATCGATAAAATCGTTATATCACCCAGGCCTAGAGAAATGAGAATCTCATCAAGGTAGACAAATACAAAAAAAATCAGCATATCCCTCATTAACAACAGCTGGTGCATTAGTCAGTCCAAAAGGCAAACCTAAATACTAGGGGTGTAACGGTACGTGTATTTGTATTGAACCGTTTCGGTACGGGGGTTTCGGTTCGGTTCGGAGGTGTACCGAACGAGTTTCCACACGGACATATTACAAACGTAAGTAGCCGCCTAAGCTAAAGTCTTAACAAGCTGCTCCGCTTCGTTCTGCCTGTCTGTCAGTACTCTACACAGCACCCAACATTGTCCCACCCACACAACCATCTGATTGGTTACACACAAAGCGGTAACAGCCAATCAGCAGTGCGTATTCAGAGCGGTAACAGCCAATCAGCAGTGCGTATTCAGAGCGCATGTAGTCGGTGCTCAAGCGTCATGATGAGCAGGTAGGTGTTTAGCAGGTGAGCACCAGGCAGCGGACTCTCCCCAAATTATAATAAACACCTCCCAGTCAACTACTAGTAACATCCCTATGAGCCCGTTGACGTTCTAGAAACATAAACGGCAGCTTCAGCTCGCTCGCAGTCCTGGCTTGAGGTGAAGGCTAATTAGCTTTTAGCGTAACGTTAGCTCATTTTGCGGTGTGTGTGTGTGTGTGTGTGTGTGTGTGTGTGTGTGTGTGTGTGTGTGTGTTACGGACAGCAAAGCCCTGACTGTCTGTTATTTCACTTTACCTTTTTCTGTGTTGATGGAGCTGTGTTGAAGCAGCAAAAAAGGACATTATGTTAAATGAAGAGTTTCTGTCTCTGATAGTTGATATAATAATGTAACTGCATCATTAAGCCTACATGAACTCCATGGTGTTCAGGGATGAATTGTCTCTCCTATTGCTATTGTACTATTTTTTCAGCTATAGTTACATTAATCATTAGTATTGGAGCAGCCTAGTTTTGAATGGCAGGGTCCCTGCTATCACATGTTGATAAAAATGTAACATTTACATAATAAAAATCAACTACAGGCTTCCTAAATGCCACGCATCCATCCATCCATCTTCTTCCGCTTATCCGAGGTTGGGTCGTGGGGGCAGCAGCCTAAGCAGGGAAGCCCAGACTTCCCTCTGCCCAGCGACCCCGAGGCGTTCCCAGGCCAGCCGGGAGACATAGTCTTCCCAACGTGTCCTGGGTCTTCCCCGTGGCCTCCAACTGGTTGGAAGTTCCTAAAACACCTTCCTAGAGAGGCGTTCGGGTGGCATCCTGACCAGATGCCCAAACCACCTCATCTGGCTCCTCTCGATGTGGAGGAGCAGCGGCTTTACTTTGAGCTCCTCCCGGATGGCAGAGCTTCTCACCCTATCTCTAAGGGAGAGCCCCGCCACCCGGCGGAGGAAACTCATTTTGGCCGCCTGTACTCGTGATCTTGTCCTTTTGATCATAATCCAAAGCTCATGACCATAGGTGAGGATGGGAACGTAGATCGACCGGTAAATTGAGAGCTTTGCCTTCCGGCTCAGCTCCTTCTTCACCACAACGGATCGATACAGCTTCCGCATTACTGAAGACGCCGCACCGATCCGCCTATCGATCTCACGATCCACTCTTCCCCCACTCGTGAACAAGACTCCTAGGTACTTGAACTCCTCCACTTGGGGAAGGGTCTCCTCCCCAACCCGGAGATGGCACTCCACCCTTTTCCGGGCGAGAACCATGGACTCGGACTTGGAGGTGCTAATTCTCATGCCAGTCGCTTCACACTCGGCTGCGAACCGATCCAGTGAGAGCTGAAGATCCTGGCCAGATGAAGCCATCAGGACCACATCATCTGCAAAAAGCAGAGACCTAATCCTGCAGCCACCAAATCGGATCCCCTCAACGCCTTGACTGCGCCTAGAAATTCTGTCCATAAAATTTATGAACAGAATCGGTGACAAAAGGCAGCCTTGGCGGAGTCCAACCCTCACTTACTTACTGCCGGCAATGCGGACCAAGCTCTGACACTGATCGTACAGGGAGCGGACAGCCACAATCAGACAGTCCGATACCCCATACTCTCTGAGCACTCCCCACAGGACCTCCCGAGGGACACGGTCGAATGCCTTCTCCAAGTCCACAAAGCACATGTAGACTGGTTGGGCAAACTCCCATGCACCCTCAAGGACCCTGCCGAGAGTATAGAGCTGGTCCACAGTTCCACGACCAGGACGAAAACCACACTGTTCCTCCTGAATCCGAGGTTCGACTATCCGGCGTAGCCTCTTCTCCAGTACACCTGAATAGACCTTACCGGGAAGGCTGAGGAGTGTGATCCCACGATAGTTGGAACACACCGTCCGGTTCCCCTTCTTAAAGAGAGGAACCACCACCCGGTCTGCCAATCCAGAGGTACCGCTCCCGATGTCCACGCGATGCTGCAGAGTCTTGTCAACCAAGACAGCCCCACAGCATCCAGAGCCTTAAGGAACTCCAGGCGGATCTCATCCACCCCCGGGGCCTTGCCACCGAGGAGCTTTTTAACTACCTCAGCAACCTCAGCCCCAGAAATAGGAGAGCCCACCACAGATTCCCCAGGCACTGCTTCTTCATAGGAAGACGTGTTGGTGGGATTGAGGAGGTCTTCGAAGTATTCCCTCCACCGATCCACAACATCCGCAGTCGAGGTAAGCAGAACACCATCCGCACCATACACGGTGTTGACAGTGCACTGCTTCACCTTCCTGAGGCGGCGGATGGTGGTCCAGAATCGCTTCGAAGCCGTCCGGAAGTCGTTTTCCATGGCTTCCCCGAACTCCTCCCATGTCCGAGTTTTTTCCTCCGCGACCGCTGAAGCCGCACACCGCTTGGCCTGTCGGTACCTGTCCGCTGCCTCCGGAGTCCTATGAGCCAAAAGAACCCGATAGGACTCCTTCAGCTTGACGGCATCCCTCACCGCCGGTGTCCACCAACGGGTTCTAGGATTACCGCCACGACAGGCACCAACTACCTTGCGGCCACAGATCCAATCAGTCGCCTCGACAATAGAGGTGCGGAACATGGTCCACTCGGACTCAATGTCCAGCACCTCCCTCGTGACATGTTCAAAGTTCTTCCAGAGGTGGGAATTGAAACTCTCTCTGACAGGAGACTCTGTCAGACGTTCCCAGCAGACCCTCACAATGCGTTTGGGCCTGCCAGGTCTGTGCGGCATCCTCCCCCACCATCGCAGCCAACTCACCACCAGGTGGTGATCGGTAGAAAGTTCCGCCCTTCTCTTCACCCGAGTGTCCAAAACATGAGGCCGCAAATCTGATGACACAACTACAAAGTCAATCATGGAACTGCGGCCTTGGGTGTCCTGGTCCCAAGTGCACATATGGACACCCTTATGTTTGAACATGGTGTTTGTTATGGACAATCTGTGACGAGCACAAAAGTCCAATAACAAAACACCACTCGGGTTCAGATCCGGGCCGCCATTCTTCCCAATCACGCCTCTTCAGGTTTCACTGTCGTTGCCAACATGAGCGTTGAAGTCACCCAGTAGGACAAGGGAATCACATTTGGCTTCCCAAATGCTGTAATAAATTAAGCATGATGAGTTGACTTGAAACTGTTTAATGTTGCACTTTTCATATGTAGAAGAAAAGTTTTGTCATTTTATTTAATCTGAACAACAACTTGAGGCAGTTTAATGTTGATTAACGTGAGCAGAATTATTATAGTGTTCCCAATGTTAAAAGGATAAAGCCATTGTTTACAAATTTGGTAAATAAATAACCAAAAAATTTATATTTTGTTGTTTTCTTACTGTACCGAAAATGAACCGAACCGTGACCTCTAAACCAAGGTACGTACCGAACCAAAATTTTTGTGTACCGTACACCCCTACTAAATACTCATAATGTCCGGTGGCAGTGTTGAAGGCTGTATTTGAACGACTGTAACACCCAAGAACAGAACAGCAATACGACATTTTCTGATCAAACTCTACAGTCACTCTCACTTGCTTTAATGCTACACTCTAGCTCAGGGGTGTCAAAATTGTTTTCATTGAGGGCCACATCGCAGTAATGGCTGCCTTCAGAGGGCTACTTTTTAAAAATGTATTTAAATTATGCATGCGGGCAATAACCTGTGATTAATCACAAAAATAAAAACTATAATTTGACAGCATTGTTATAAATGTGTACCAGTAATCACCTCATATTATTACATTATTGCCTATGCACTTGTGCTGAAAACAAAGTTGTGTTGTACTTGTGCAATGACATAAAGACCTACCTACCTACCTACCTACCACTTGATTATTTGATTTTTTCATGTACAAATTAATGGATACATCATACATAAAGGTGACAAGCAAATATTCAACTGTTCATTTCTATCTTTACTAACCTATTTTTGTAATACACTATATAATAATGTAATATTTGGCATGATTAGATAATAACATTTAAAAGATACGCATTGTTTCCTGTCAAAATCAAAATAATTATTTGCATTTAGAAGAAAAAAAAAGTATTTTATTAACACACCTGTTTTCGCAGGCTTTCGCGGGCCACATACAATGATGCGGCGGGCCAGATCTGCCCCCCGGACCTTAAGTTTGACACTTGGCCGAGCTGCTTGGCCGAGCTGCTTGGCCGTCGTGTGAGGTGTTGAAAGAGCACATATGACGTGAATGCGCTGAACGGTTTGAACGGGATCAATCCGATGAACGATGGGGGAGTGACGGACAATCGCAGAACGGAGCAGGAGGGGAAAAATAATAAAAATAAATAGATGAAAAATGGTGCGGAATAGCAATGGCAATAGGCATTCACACAACTATAACAGAGCTTTCAAGATCAGTTTTACTTTCGTTCTGAAGGGCAAAGGTCTACTTCGCTTGTGGAACTGATTGCATACGTGCTATCGCCATCTATTGGCCTGGATAATATTACAGTGAATTAGGCTGATGCACCATTCACTACATTACAACAAGATGGGTAAATAAATCCCTTTAAAATTGTTGCACTTATTTCGGACAAAAAAGGTAAATGTCCACATAAATCAGTGTTACTGCGGATTCAAAGCTCCAATGACCGGGGGGCACAATTCTCCCATCACCGCCGAGTGTCGCTGTGTTCCAGCTGGTAAAACGAGGGAGGGCTTTGCACAGTGGTGCCAGACGTACGATATCATTTCACACGCAATATAATCGGTAATTCCAATCCTTCCATACTATACGATCATTTGACCCCTTCAATACATGACTATCAGCAAACACAAAATACATATGTAAAGTAGAATAGGGTATGTACGATAAAAATTTTTTATCAATATACGACAATTGTAAGATTCCAAGACAATAAATGGTCATTTCACATTGTCTGGCAACGGTGAGTCCAGTTAGCAACTAGCAAGATGCGGATGGGCTTTGCGAGCAGAAACCTGTCATCAGCCGTAATTCCATTAGGAGGAGTCTGGCGAAGCTTGTAATTGTTTAGAAAAATACATTCGACTTCTTAATGCTTTATATTCTTCACAGCCGTGAAACGTCACTAGTCGTGGAATTCGCCGCGCCAACGCCACTCGACAATAACGCAACCGTCACCGGGAAGGTTAGAAAGGTAGCCGGCTGGCTAATGCTAGCACATTATTTACGACGCGCTTACTAGGTCGATGTTCTAGTCCTGCTGTTGCTCCATCAGTTGGACCCAACATTTGTGAGAAACGACTTCTACATTTGGATTGTGACATCACTGCTGTGTCTTCTATTCACTAGTGACAGGAAACAGACTGAATGGCTGAGCCGGAGCTCCTCCTGGACTCCAACATTCGACTCTGGGTGGTGTTGCCCATTGTCTTCATCACCTTCCTCGTTGGAGTCATACGTCATTATGTGTCTATTCTTCTTCAAAGTGACAAGAAGTTGACTTTAGAGCAGGTGTCAGACAGGTAAGTAAACGTGCACTACTTCAAACACCTGCTGTTCATTTCAGTAGATGCAGAATAGGGCTGCACGGTTTTGAGAAAACCCTGATTGCGAGTTTTTTCTCTCCAAATTTTCCATTCGATTTGCGACTTTTATATTTTATACATAAAAATGCATACAACTGTGAAAATAACGAGTGAAGGAAGACATGGTACTTTTAGACTGCCAATCAACATATTATTGTCTCAAGGCACCGCACATTAGAACAATAGGCACTAAATTACTTGAAAAAATATTTGTATTTATAGGGGAACTGCAGGGTTTTTGGGAATGTTACCTATCGTTTACAATCATTATGAGAGAAAAAAAGAGAAAAGGTTGATTTTTTTCACTTTCTAACACGTAAAAATCAGCTAGTTCTAGGTGGCTAACAATGGAACTAATGGGAGCAATCAATTCTACCTCTAAATCACTTTAAAATGCATTCAAAAATTGTCACCAATACTCTAGTCACGTTTTGAAACACGTACAATAACCAAACTGTAGTGACATTGTTATTGTAAGAGCGAACACTGAGGAACTCTTTTTCTAGCGTAGTAACACATCGGCATGCTTCGATATTAACTGTAAAAGCTAACTACAGCAAGAGATAAGCTCGCTTCTACGTCAACACAAAACACGTTTGAGTTTGTAATGTACAACACAATGCTATAAGACATTCATCTGTACTGACTGAAAAACACAAACAATCATAATGGAGTATCTGTAAAGTATTGACCCACATTTCATGTTTTGATTGTACACAGCTGAGCTAACCAGACAGCGTATGTACGAGGGATGTCACGGTATATACATTTCTTGTCACAGTTATTGTGACCAAAATTATAACGGTTATCATTATTATCGTGGTATTTTTACATGTGCTCAGCATTTTTAAAAAGTACTTATACTAAGTTATATTTTAAAAAAAACAAAAAAACACAAACATTCAAAATGATTTCCTTTGTAGAAGAAACATTATTGAATTGAATGTTCTTATAAAAGCAACACAAATATTTTAAATGAGGTAATATGGTAAAAAATAATTTTTTTTTAAAGAAATTAAATGACAAAATTGTGCAAAATAGCACTTTATGGAGATACCTGTATTTATTGATTTATTTAACCATTATTTATCCAAGATAAGGAAATGTTTGTTGGCTCTCTTGAAGTCTGCAGTGAGTAATTATCAATGATGAAGAAAAAAAAAAAGCAAACGTGATGCATTTTTTAAATTAATGCTCTGCGTATGCTTAAAATGGTCACATTACGTAAATATTATATTTTATTAGAAATGTGCCCGTTGCTACATTACATATACACTTACACCATGTATATAAGCGCTCCTGTAAGCTCCATTGTAAGCTCCATTGTAAGCAAACTTTTGACCGCATTTATTTAATAATTAAAATGCAAAAAAAGATAATTACATCCTTCGTCATGTCTCTTATAATGGTTGTGAACGATAGCCAAAATTCCCCCTAATTTCACCGCACCTAGTGTGTGTGTGACAATCATAGGTACTTTAACTTTAACTTAACTTAAAAAGTGCAATTCCCCTTTAAAGCATTACCGTAGTTTGACAACGAGCTCAAAGTATGTGCTTTTGCTGCCATCTAGTGTCTACTTTTAAATATGTGGTATAAAATGATCATAATTTGTTTTCCAATTTTTGTTAAAATCCTGTTTTTTTTAAGTCAAGGTTACAAGAATTGCTTAAAAAAATGGTGATAAATTCATATAATCACAATTTGATTCAAGGTTTCTAAAAAAAAAAGCCTCAAAACATTGCAACTATTGCAGCAACACTCTAAAAAAGGAGGCCTTTAAGGACTTAATAATCACAAAAGAAAGCCTGCAAAATCCTGGAGTGACTGAAAAATGCTACAAGTTGATGGAATACAATGGTATGCCAGGGGCGGCATGGTAACCTCATAACTCTCCCTTTGCTCTGTGAATTTGAAATTTTCTACTGCAGTTTTCTTTGGGGTTTCTTTGCAGTTGATGTCTACTGCAGTATGTAATGATGCACCTCTCATTACAGCCAGGTTCTCCTTCGGAGCAGAATCCTCAGAGAAAATGGCAAATACATTCCGAAACAAGTAAGTAATTTTCATTTATGCTACACATGAAGCATGACTGTCACTAGACACAGTATAATGATATCAAACAATGCATTTTAGAAGCTAATAATGTACATATTTAACATTGTAGTTGGAACTATAATATTAACAATATTCTGCCTACATTGCTGCAAATTATAACTACAATAATAAAATAATATTGTTGAGTTTAAACTGCTCAAAAGTGAGAGCCTTGTGTGAGGGCTGCGTTTTGTTTTACAACGACTTATGCAAATGTACTTACTATAATCACAGTAACTTCACTTTGTTGCTCATAATAATAATAATTATTATTATTTCTGTTTCATTTCCTCAGTCCTTCTTAATGAGGAAGTTTTACTTCAATAATCAAGAAGACGGCTTTTTCAAGAAAACAAAAAGAAAGGTCGTACCACCCTCTCCAATGACTGGTAATTAATATTTAAGTTTATTGAGTGTTGTTGCTTTACTATTGCTATTGCCTTGCTCTGATATAATTGGCCAATAGAACAGTAGACTTATGTACATTTAGCATCTATTAAGTATTAATACCTTATTGACCCGAATAGAAGTATTCCCTGCCCCTAGAAAAATAAAGCCTGAAAAAGAGTAATCCGCTCACTCACACATATACACTGTAAAAAATGTTACTTTGAGGCATCGTTTTCCAATCAATTTGTACAAGTTTTGTCAACTTAGTTTTTTAATTTGATAAGACTGTGTATAATTAAGTTGGTGATAAGTTGAAGAATGTAGGTTTAATAAACATGAAAAAAGGCAGCAAATTAATTACACCAGACCTAATTAAATGTATTTTACAGGTTAGTAAAACTTGGTATAATTAAGTTGTTGATAAGTTGAAGATGTAACATTTTCAAAAAAAAAATCCAAAAATTGGACAAAACTGAAAGAAAACAGCAAATTAAGTACACCACACCTAAATAAAATATATATTGTATATTGAAAAATGTTACTTTGATTCAACTTAAAAACATTGTCGCAACAATTTCCAATCAATTTTCACGTTTTTATAAATTTGAAAAAAGAAAAAAAAAGTTGGTAATAAGTTAAAGATGAAACCTTGAGAAGCTTGTGATTAAGAGTTATATGAAGAGTTATTTGAATACATTTTGATTGATTGATCGACTGAAGTGCATCTGCTGCTGATTGACTCTGGCAGACCCCAGCATGTTGACGGACATGATGAAAGGAAACGTGACCAACGTGCTTCCCATGATCCTGATCGGGGGCTGGATAAACTGGACCTTTTCAGGATTTGTAACAAGTAATGACATGAAATCATTTGACATTCTCAACCATTTCCATACAGGTGTTTGACAACTAAATTTAATGGTTCGTTTATGCAGCTAAGGTCCCCTTCCCTCTCACTCTGCGCTTCAAGCCCATGCTACAACAAGGAATAGAGCTGCTCTCTTTGGATGCTTCATGGTAAGATAAGAAGTATTGTCTTTACTATTTGTACTACTAACGTGTCTAACGTGTACCGTCCAGGGTGAGCTCAGCATCGTGGTACTTCCTGAATGTCTTCGGACTGCGAAGCATGTATTCATTAATCCTCGGCCAAGACAACGGTAATTAGTCTACTTTGGTAGTGTTGTAATGTGACACAAGTGATTGTTTATGTGTTGCTGTCCAAAAAATAGGTGCAGACCAGTCAAGGATCATGCAGGAGCAGATGAGTGGAGCTGCCATGGCCATGCCAGCAGATACAAATAAAGCTTTCAAGGTAGACTAAGTTGTTATCGCTGTGTTTGGACATCTTCAAAATTAGATTAAAAGCTCGAATATGTGACATTTTGTTCTCTCGGCCCCAAAGGTTAAGCTTACAGGTGTCAAACTCAAGGCCCGACGGCCACATCATTTTATGTAGCCTTAAAAAATCTGGAAATGTGTGTCAACAAGGCATTTTTGCTAAAAGTGTTTATATTTTATGAGAAAACATTTTTATCGGTGCACTGCAGTTCTTCTTAACTCAATATTATTTGATGCACAAAACTATTCCAAGCATTTTTGTTTTGTCATTGGAATCATTTTTTTAATGAATTCTACAATAGCTGAACTTTAATTTGGTCACCTTGACTTCTGATTGCAAAGCATTTTTTCCATCAGTTTGTTGGCAGAAAACATGCTGATAATCAGATGATAGGGGCAGTTGTGCAACAATATAATTTGACAATTATACATTTATATGTTTCTCAGTTACAAGTCGCCCAGTGTGGGCAGCTGTAACTGCGATGTAGCCCAAAATGAAAATTAGTTTAATCACTGATGTAATTCCTTTTAGAAGATCCCAGATTAACACAAAAAATGTTGTGTAAATTTGTGTAAAGATTTGAGAACAGACTCAAGTTCGATAATACAGTTGAGCCTCCAAAGCGGCAGAAAATTGCTCCCGGGATGCTAACTGACCTCAAATTTAGAAAAAAAAAATCTCGTAGGAGAGCATAGAATAAAATTACCTTTACAGGCTTTATTTTAAGTAACAGTCTTTACAGTAATACAATTGTAAAGCAGTCAACCACTGTCTAATTATTCTTATTGAAACATCCATTTTCTAACGCTTATTCCCTTCGGGGTCGCGGGGGGCGCTGGAGCCTATCTCAGCTACAATCGGGTGGAAGGCGGGGTACACCCTGGACAAGTCGCCACCTCATCACAGGGCCAACACAGATAGACAGACAGCATTCACACTCACATTCACACACTAGGGCCAATTTAGTGTTGCGAATCAACATATCCCCAGGTGCATGTCGTTGGAGGTGGGAGGAAGCCGGAGTACCCGGAGGGAACCCACGCAGTCACGGGGAGAACATGCAAACTCCACACAGAAAGATCCCGAGGCCGGGATTGAACTCACGACTACTCAGGACCTTCGTATTGTGAGGCAGACGCACTAACCCCTCTTCCACCGTGCTTCCCCTTATTGAAACAAAGACAATAAAATACTTAATCATAGAAGGAAAGCATTATGCCAAGCTAAATAGTGTTGCTGATGCGCCTCACACATTTGACTTATTAGCATACCTAATTGGCATTAAGATAAATTAACCACTGTTAAAATACTATTTTAGGGAAATTAAAAATACACAACTTTAGACATTCAAAAGTGATTTCCATCAGGGACACACTTCCTAAATGTCGTACAAGTGTAACAAGAAGTTAACTATTGTTATGTTATTTTTCACTTTCTTTTAATAGAGGCTAGACTTTTAAGGCTGTAAAGCACAGCCTCAATTATTTGGTTGAATTCCGACTGGTACAACCTCAGATCTCCTTTATGTAAACGTAGTCCTTGGTTGTTTACATGAGATGTTTGTCGTTTCTTTTCAGGCGGAATGGGAAGCCCTGGAACTGACTGACCACCAGTGGGCGCTGGAGAGTGTGGAGGAAGAGCTGATAAGTCTGGAGCTGGACTTTGATGGCATATTTAGCAAGGAGCTGCCAACTGGGATTTTCTGATGCTTCTGCTAGTTGAAGCAGTCTTTAAATGCATGGATTTGTTTTTTACATTGAACAAATCCCTCCATAATATGCAATGTTTACATTATTTTCCCCCGAATGTGTACTAACTTTCCATTGTTGTTTGAGAGTAAACATTTGATGTTTAACAAAGTAAAATGCATTATAAATAGCTTGCTAAATAGCCAATAAGTGCAAATAATGTGACCAACTTACATGTTTTTGCTGTATTTGATTTGTACCATTATGTTCAATAAATAAGGATAGATGAGCATTTGAATACCTGAATGATGTTTACCTTAATCTATTTTCTGTTCGGTAGTGTTGCTTTGTCATTTAATTTTGATGTAAGCAGTTTATTTTTCATTTGCAACACCCTCTTGTGTTTGTTTTGTACAATAAAACATGTTTGGATGAAAACAACCAGTTTCGTCTTTTGAAATACATATTAATTTGTTGTCTAGTTACGTGATTGAGGCAGATGGCTGCTCCACTACCTGTTTTAGTTCTGATCAAGGTTTATGTTAATGTCTATGGGGCCTTCAAAAGTTTTATCATTTGTAAACAATCCATCATTTGTGACTGGTTAGGTTGGATGATACAGCTAATTTTGGTATCGATATGATAGCAAGTAAATACAGTGCCAGTATTGCCGATACATTTTCAGGATATCGTTTTATATTTAACAGTTTTTTTCCTCTAATATTTTTTTGGAGCCACACCCATTCCATTTTTTCAACACTTTTTTTTTTAATGTGAAACGATATTTTTTTTTAAATCAAACTTTAATTTGATGTCTGTTCTGTACTAAAACTAATTAATGAGAAATAAATAGTTGTTAATACAAAATATAAAGATGATAAAAAACGCTTCAAAGATGCGGCTCATGGGAGTCGCCGTTGTCGCCTTAAGACAACTAACTTTAAAGGCCTACTGAAATGCTATTTTCTTATTTAAACGGGGATAGCAGGTCCATTCTATGTGTCATACTCATTTTGCGATATTGACATATTTTTGCTGAAAGGATTTAGTAGAGAACATCAATGATAAAGTTCACAACTTTTGGTCGCTGATAAAAAAGCCTTGCCTGTACCGGAAGTAGCAGGCGATATGCGCGTGACGTCACAGGTTGTGGAGCTCCTCACATCTGCACATTGTTTACAATCATGGCCACCAGCAGCGAGAGCGATTCGGACCGAGAAAGCGACTATTAAGGATGAAAGATTCATGGATGAGGAAAGTGAGAGTGAAGGACTCGAGGGCAGTGGGAGCGATTCAGATAGGGAAGATACTGTGAGAGGCTGGTGGGACCTGATATTCAGGTGGGAATGATTAAAACAGTAAATAAACACAAGACATATACTGTATATACTCTATTAGCCACAACACAACCAGGCTTATATTTAATAGGCCACAAATTAATCCCGCATAACAAACACCTCCCCCCTCCCGTCCATATAATCAATCAATCAATCAATCACAGTTTATTTATATAGCCCTTAATCACAAATGTCTCAAAGGGCTGCACAAACATGGATCACCACTCCAAGATGGCGGCCCCGCGTCTCGTCAGCGCTAGTAGGCAGTAGCGCTCGATGCTGCGTCTACTTATAAGATGTCTATAGGTGATGGCGAGGAGCAGTATTTACCGCCAAGCTCCGCCCATAATGAGTACGAACAAATAAGTACTGACCAATCCAGCACTCCAGGGTGTCATCATCAGAATTTGGACCAATTATGATCAAAATCTAAATTTGTGGAGCAGAGTTGTTATCATCTCGTGTTTTGTGCCCAACCACCGCATCCAAGTTTGGCGCTATGCCACACCTAAGTCCCTTTTGACCGAAATGGCATATTTTTGTTATTTTTTTGTGCCTATTCAGCAAAAACAGAGGGTGCGAAAAAAAAACCGTACAAACATGGCACATTTTTTTTTTCAGTCTAAATAAATCTGACCCATGATTATTAGAACCAACAATATGAATCCTTATGAATACTTTACAAGTGTATATATATATAACCCGCCAATACAACTCAAACACCTGCACAACACACTCAATCCCACAGCCCAAAGTACCGTTCACCTCCCCAAAGTTCATACAGCACATATATTTCCCCAAAGTCTCCAAAGTTACGTACGTGACATGCACATAGCGGCACGCACGTACGGGCAAGCGATCAAATGTTTGGAAGCCGCAGCTGAATGCGTACTCACAGTACTGCATCTGCGCATCCAACTCAAAGTCCTCCTAGTAAGAGTCTCTGTTGTCCCAGTTCTCCACAGGCCAATGGTAAAGCTTGACTGTCATCTTCCGGGAATGTAAACAATGAAATACCGGCTGTGTTATCCGGCACAACAGTCAAGGGGTACATTCTACGGTGGGGGTGCATTATCCGGCACAACACCTGCCGCAATACACCGCTTCCCACCTACAGCTTTCTTCTTTGCTGTCTCCATTGTTCATTGAACAAATTGCAAAAGATTCACCAACACAGATGTACAGAATACTGTGGAATTTTGCGATGAAAACAGACGACTTAATAGCTGGCCACCATGCTGTCCCAAAATGTCCTCTACAATCCGTGACGTCACGCGCAGGCGTTATCATACCGAAACGTTTTCAGCAGGATATTTCGCCCAAAATTTAAAATTGCACTTTAGTAAGCTAACCCGGCCGTATTGGCATGTGTAGCAATGTTAAGATTTCATCATTGATATATAAACTATCAGACTGCGTCGCAAGTCTATATATTATATATAATGTAGTAACAGACACGTTCATAACAAAATGTCATATGTACAATATTTACCGTAGTTTCATCATTTTAATCATTTCCGGGACTGATTTCTTCCGCGAATTGATTTCTGTTTCCATAGCAGCGCACGTCTGACTTCTGGCAACATGTGTGTTCCTACTTCCACTGTTGTGCCGGATAATGCACCCCCGGCGTAGAATGCACCCCCTGACGGGAGTGTTATATCAACTAAAGCCCACACTTAAAGTTTCCACTTGCAAGATTGAATCTATCTAAAAAAGTTATTTAATAAGAAGCCAAAAGTGCAAAAACAATAATGTTCGTGTTGGAGGCGTTGTGAATGAATGAAATATGAAATCTGTGCTGCAGTCTGCAGGTGTACCTAATGTTGTGGCCCAGCAGCGACTGCAGCACGGATTTCATATTTCATTCATTCACAACTCCTCCAACACGAACATTATTCTTTTTGCACTTTTGGCTTCTTATTAAATAAATGTTTTAAATAGATTCAATCTTGCACGTGGAAACTTTAAGTGTGGGCTTTAGTTGATGTGATGTTATGTGCCAGGGAATATAAGAACTACACTACCCAGCATGCAACAGGAATGATGAGCATGCGGGGTAGCCCTACAAGGTTGTTGGATGTCGCCATGCCGGCAGCTAGAATGTTGTTATGAGCACGCTTTATGAGTAAACGTTTAGAACTCAGCCAACACGCCTCGTCTGCATTATTTACAAATAGGAGACAACACATGGTGTCAGAAGTGGCCAGAGCAGCGTCGGACGGAATGTTTGCCACGAGGGAGCCACGAAAGACGAGCGGAGGGAAGATGTCTCCGGTCGCGTGAGTGAAAACGTGCGAAGGACGCCACATTTCTGAGGAGTTTGCTACAGTGTGTGAAGACTATGAGCGGCGGTAAAGTGACACAGAGGACAAGGGACAGATTGAACGAATAGAAGAGGATCTTGTGCCCGAGTTGGAGGAAAGCCAACAACACAAAGAGCTGTGGAGCCCCGGTAACTTACCCCAAAGTGCAGTCATGGAAAAGCTAAGTCCACCGAGCCCAATGCTACTAACTGCTAATCTTGCTGATAACTGGAAGCGTTTTAAGCAAAGATTTAATATATATTTTGCAACAAGCGGAGCAGGAGGTGATAATGAAAAGCTGAAAGCTCATATTCTTTTGCATGTTATTGGAGAAGATGCTTTGGACATATATAATAGCTTTCAGCTGGATGAAACTAATTTGACTCTGGAACAGCTAATGACAAAGTTTGAAGAATACTTTGTGCCTCGTCAAAACGTGACATTTGAGAGCTATAAGTTTTTCACACATGACCAAAAGCAAGGAGTACCTTTTGATCAGTACATGGCAGAGCTTCATACACTAAGGAAAACATGTGAATTTGACACTCTGAGAGACTCATTAGTGAGAGATAGGATTGTTTGTGGTACAATGGATAATACACTGAGAGAAAGACTGCTTCGAGAAACTGGGCTTACGTTAGATAAGTGTGTCAGTATGTGTAGAGCAGCTGAGACCACCAGAGCTCAAGCAAAAGAGCTTTGGAGAGATGAAACAACAGTGCATGCCATACATAAAGAACAATGGAAAAATAAAATGTGTACCAAACAAAAGGATCAAAAAGACAAATCTATGGAATTTAAATGTGGTAAATGTGGAGGCAGCCACAAGCCAAAATATTGTCCTGCATATGGAAAAACATGTAACAACTGTGGAAGGAGCAATCACTATGCAAAGTGTTGCAAAGCAGCTTCAAGACAGAAAGTTCACACAGTTGAAGAAGATGATGATAAGGAGTTTATTGTCAATGTGGTGCAAGCATGCACAATTGAAAAAGAAGAATGGATTGTTCCAATCACAGTGAATCAGACGACAATATCATTCAAGTTAGATACAAGCAGTGTTGGGACTAACGCGTTACTAAGTAACGCGTTACTAAGTAACGCGTTACTGTAACGCCGTTAGTTTCGGCGGTAACAAGTAATCTAACGCGTTATTTTTTTATATTCAATAACTCAGTTATCGTTACTACATGATGCGTTACTGCGTTATTTTACGTTACTTTTTATGTAGTATCGGCTAGAAACTGAGGATCTGAGTGTGTTTTATTCCAGCGAAGCAGAGACGTGCTTCTGATTCTTCCTCTGCGCTCTCTGTGTGTGCGTATGACTGTGTGTCTGAGTGTGGGAAGGGGAGGGGAGGGGACTGGAGGGGAGGGGGGTGCGCAATACAACCGTTGGCCAACAAAAAAGTAACCACAGAACACTATACGCCTATACGGTATAGTGTTCTGTGGTTACTTTTTGGTTGGCCAAGCGGACGTGACGACAGGCTGTCCCCACTCAGATCCGCACAGACCGGGAGGGGGCGTGCCTTAAGTCCGGCTGGAAATCGGCAGAAATTTGGAGAATGGTTGTCCCAGGGAGAGGCAGTGAAATTCGGGAGGGTTGGCAAGTATGAGATATTCTCACTTCTTTTCTTTTGTCGAGCACAAAGAAAAGAACATTTTAGTTAAATGTAAGTTGTGTCTTGGATCAAAGATCCCGTCTACTGCCCAAAACAACAATTCAAATCTGCCTGGTTAGGCTCTGTGTATGTCACGTGTGCCTTCCTTAGGTGAAGCCAGCTTTACAGCTATGTTGTTGATTGATTGATTGATTGATTGAAACTTTTATTAGTAGATTGCACAGTACAGTACATATTCCGTACAATTGACCACTAAATGGTAACACCCAAATAAGTTTTTTAACTTGTTTAAGTCGGGGTCCAGATACAGATATATACTATCAAATATATACTAACATCATAATACAGTCATCACACAAGATAATCATCAGGGTATATACATTGAATTATTTACAATCCGGGGTGTGGGATATGGAGGGGGGGGGGTTAGGTTTGGTTGGTATCAACACTTCAGTCATCAATTGCATCATCAGAGAAATGGACATTGAAACAGTGCAGGACTGACTTGGTAGGATATGTACAGCAAGTAGTGGACACAGAGAGAGAGATCAGAAAGTATAAGAAAAAGTGTCTACATTTGATTATTTACAATCCGAAGAGGTATTATGTGGAAGGGAGGGTGTTAGTTTAGGGTTGTAGTTGCCTGGAGATGTTCTTTTAGTGCGGTTTTGAAGGAGGATAGAGATGCCCTTTCTTTTACACCTGTTGGGAGTGCATTCCATATTGAAGTGGCATAGAAAGAGAATGAGTTAAGACCTTTATTAGTTCGGAATCTGGGTTTAACGTGGTTAGTGTTAGTGTTAGTGTTATTATGCTGTTTGTTACTTATGTATGTTATGTTGCAGCTATTTAAAATAGTTTTGTCAATTTGTTCTGGCCTGAAATAAATTGGCCCTTTGAAACATATCTTTGTCTTTGTGTGTTGTATGTAGAGCACATTGCTTAGCAGAGTTCAGTGATGCAAATGTATGTCAAGTTGATCAACAGATTGTATTATTCTCCAGTGCAATAACAGTACTAAAATGAAGGCTAAAAGGGCATTAATGGGAGCTTTAAAAAAAAAAAAAGTAGAAGAAGTAACTAAATAGTTACTTTTCACAGTAACGCATTACTTTTTGGTGTAAGTAACTGAGTTAGTAACTGAGTTACTTTTGAAATAAAGTAACTAGTAACTGTAACTAGTTACTGTTTTTCAGTAACTAACCCAACACTGGATACAAGTGCTCACGTAAACCTGCTATCTTTGGAAGATTACAAAACACTGACTGTAAAGAGCAAAATCCATCCAGTAAAAACCAAAGTAAGTGGATACACTGGAGAACGAGTTCCTGTTAAAGGCGGATGTATTGCAACTTTTAAACACAAGGGTCGACAAATGAGAGCACAGCTACTGATCGTGGATATGAGTGTACAACCAATCCTGGGACTCAGTGCATGCACAAAGCTCAATCTTGTCAAAAGAGTGTTTGTGGCGACATCTCAAGAAACCACAAATGCTCAGGACTCACTCATGGAAGAGTATAAGGACTGCTTTCAAGGACTTGGATGTCTACCTGGACTACATAAAATATGTGTAGCTAAAAATGTGTTTCCTGTTGTGCACCCGTGCAGGAATGTCCCATTTGCTCTGCGGGAAAAACTGAAAGATGAACTAGCGCGAATGGAAAAGTTGGGAGTCATTAAGAGAATAGATGAGCCAACTCAATGGGTCAGCTTGCTGGTTGTTGTGCAAAAGAAAACAGGTGCCCTAAGAATATGCTTGGATCCAAGAGACCTAAATAAAGCGATCAGAAGAGAGCACTTCAAGTTACCAACCAGGGAAGAAATCATGGCACAATTTGCTGGAGCAAAATGGTTCAGCAAATTAGATGCTTCATCAGGTTTCTGGCAGATGAAGCTTGACGAGGAGAGTTCAAGACTGTGCACATTTAACACCCCGGAGGGCAGGTACAGGTTTCTTCGTCTACCATACAGCATCTTGTCAGCGCCTGAAGTATATCATAAGACCATTCACATGATTTTTGAGCACATACCCGGAGTTGAGACAATGATGGATGATATCATAGTGTGGGGCTCAACCCGAAAAGAACACAACAAAAGACTGAGACAAGTGCAAGACAAGGGAGGTGAAACTGAAACTTAACAAAGAAAAATGTGAGTTCGGAGTGAAGTCACTTACCTTTGTGGGAGATGTTGTGAGTGAAGAGGACGTGAAGCCAGAGACGAGAAAATCTTCAGCAATCAACAACATGGAAAGGCCAACTACAAAGATGAGGTCAGACGTTTCCTAGGGATGGTCATCTATCTTGCCAAGTTTGTCCCACAACTGTCAACACAGTCAGCACCTCTCAGGAGTCTTCTTGAACAAAAGAATGAATGGATATGGTCCCACGAGCAAGAACAATGTTTTCTGAAACTGAAAGAGACTCTTACACAGGAGCCCGTGTTAAAGTTTTATGACCCCGAGAAGAGCACCAGAATCTCGGCAGATGCATCGCAGTAGGGCCTGGGAGCAGTGCTACTGCAGCAAAATGAAGAGCAGTGGCTACCTGTCGCCTATGCATCCAGAGCACTGACAAGTGCCGAGACCAGGTATGCTCAAATTGAAAAAGAACTGTTAGCAAGTTTGTATGCATGTGAGCGTTTCCATCAATATGTATATGGACAGATGTTTCAAGTGGAAACTGATCATAAACCGTTGAATGACTGTCCAGTACGAATACGAATGCTAATTCGACTGCAAAAATATGACGTGCACATGATATATACCAGAGGTGTGGACTCGAGTCACATGACTTGGACTCGAGTCAGACTCGAGTCATGAATTTGATGACTTTAGACTCGACTTGACAAAATGTAAAAAGACTTGCAACTCGACTTAGACTTTAACATCAATGACTTGTGACTTCACTTGGACTTGAGCCTTTTGAATTGACATGACTTGACATGACTTGCTACTTTCCCCCAAACCCAAAGATGAAAAAGTTATTCGGGAGCGCTCCGTATTTTTCATTGTGTACTTGTCTATCAGCGTTGCGTGTGTCAGCTGGTGTGGTCTCAGTACAACAGCCAATCAAATTAGATCTACTTTGTTTTCATCACACAGCATTCATCCAATCAAATTCCAGGACAACCAACGAAGAAGACATGTCCAAACCACACACCAGTGAACAAAAAATGATACCTAAAATAATTTCGTTTGGGTATAAAAATTACGAGGTGGTCAACACAAAACGGTTTGCAGAATGCAACACATGCGGTTCGAAAATTACTGATGGAGAGGCAACAACTTCCAACTTCGTCCGGCATTTGAAGTTGCACAAAGAACGGTAAGTTTTGAATGTAAGATAACGTTTATTGGCTAAGTAACGTGACTTTTATTTGCTGTGTAGTTAAATCAGTGAGGCTGTAAACTCACTGCTAACGTTATAACGTTATTGCAAACACGGGAATCTGTTGCAGTTCACTACCTTATTCATACTTTTTGTTCAGTGATTTTTTTTAAGCAGGGTTACGTTAGTCAATATATCACACGTAACGTTAGACGGCGGTCAGCAGCACCGCATATTTTAGCCACCTAAAAAAAGACAAAAATAGTAAAATAAAGGTCAGTTAAAATGTATACTATATTATGAATATGTGTACCGTTTTAGCTAGCTTTCTGACATACTGTTGGTTGTTTACCTCAGTGGTCCCCAACCACCGGGCCGCGGCCCGGTACTGGTCCGTGGATCGTTTGGTATCGGGCCGCACAAGAAATATATATATATATATATTTTTCTTTTTTTAATTAAATCAACATAAAAAACACAAGATACACTTACAAGTAGTGCACCAACCCAAAACAACTCTCTCCCCCCTTTTGTTCTGGGCGTTGAACATGAAGACTCTTTCTTCACTGTTCCGAGTGGCCATGAGAGTCTTGGCAGTGCCTGCCTCCAGTGCTCCAGTGGAGCGAGTTTTCAGCCATGGTGGCATCATACTACGCCCCCATCGTGCACAAATGACTGACAGACTCTTGGCTAATTTGGTCTTTTGCAAATGCAATGCAGCATAGGGCCCTGACATATAAAAAGTACAACTTTTTTGTTATGTTCACGTATATGTCATGTTTTTTCAATGTTAACACTTTTGTACAAACAAGTACATTTGCACTTTATTTTTCAATGTGTTTGTTCTGTAAAGGAATGAGTTAATGTTTAAAATGACTGGTTAATAGTGCTATTATAAAGTGCAATGTCAGCACAATTTTCTTTCCTGCAATTTAAAATGCACTTGTTTTAATAAATAAATACAGCGTTTGAAAAGCATACACAATCTGTGTTAATATATTAGTCTGTGGTTAAAAGGACTTGAAAGGACTCGAAACTCAAAATGCAGGACTTAGGACTTGACTTGAGACTTTCCAGTCTTGACTTTGGACTTGACTCGGGGCTTGCCTGTCTTGACTCGGGACTTGACTCGGACTTGAGGGCAAAGACTTGAGACTTACTTGTGACTTGCAAAACAATGACTTGGTCCCACCTCTGATATATACACAAGGAAAATATATGTACACAGCTGACACATTGTCTAGAGCAGTGGATAAGAGAGAACTTGCAGACAGTGAAAATAGCACAGAGATACAGGCATATGTAGATTGGTAGTGACATCTTTTCCGGTGACTGCAGACAGAAGAGAACAAATACGGAGAGAGATTATTGCAGATGAAACTATGAAAGAACTCAAGAGCACAGTACAGAATGGATGGCCTGACAACAAAAAGGATTGCCCCTTGAAAATACAAGACTATTGGAATTGTAGAGCTGAGCTTACAGTGGTGTATGACATAGTGCTAAAAGGGAGCAAATTTGTTATTCCATACTCACTACGCAAACAGATACTCGAAAAGATACACGAAGGCCACCTCGGTGAAGTCAAGTGTAAAAGGAGGGCTAGAGAAGTAATGTACTGGCCAAGGATCAAACAGGATATTAGCCAAACAACAACGTCATGCGGAGTTTGCCGAACTTACAGGCCAAAACAACAAGCTGAGCCACTGATGACTCATCCAGTGCCCCACAGACCTTACTACAAAGTAGGAACTGATCGATTTGATTTTGATGGAAGGAGCTACATGGTAGTCACAGACTACTTTTCAAACTATCCGGAAATTGGAGCGTTGCAGTCAACATCGAGCAAAGCAGTTGTCAGTTATTTAAAGACTGTTTTTGCCAGACATGGTGTTCCATGCGAACTGTTTTCAGACAATAATCCCCAGTTTTCTAGCTGTGAGTTTGCTGCCTTTGCCAAGGAATGGGGGTTTCGACACTCCACATCAAGTCCAACTTATCCAAAATCCAACGGCTTGGCAGACTGCTCTGTAAAAACAGTAAAAAAAAAACTTGTTAAAAAAATCACAGGACAAAGATGACTTTCAGAAAAGTTTACTGATCTACCGGAGTGCACCTCTACAAAATGGACTGTCACCAGCCCAAATGCTGATGGGTAGGCGCATTCGCTCCAACCTCCCAGTCAACGAAGATTTGCTGACACCCAAAGGCGCACACAAAGTCAGACACGCTAAGGAAGTACAAAAAACAAAGCAAAAACAGCTGCATGATAGAATGGCAAAACACCTGCCTATGCTGAGGCCGGGAGACGTTGTGCGTCTCAGAGACATTTCTACAGGCACTTGGAGACAAAAAGGACAGGTGGAAGAGGAAGTTGCTCCACGCTCGTATAGGATCCAGATGGAAAATGGACCGACTCTGAGAAGGAACCGCACGGATCTTCAACTACAGCTGACTGAAGGCAACATTGCAGCTCAGGAAAAGGCTCAACAGGACTCAGCTGGACCCGCAGAACTTGCTGACACGGAGCCTGACCTTGCTGACCAAGGACTGACAGCAGTGTCCGCGTCACCTGCTGTTGAGAGACTGTCTAACTCTAGACCGAAGAGACATGTTCAGCCACCAAAGAGGCTGATTGAGACTTGTTAAGGACTCTGAGGTTTTGAGAGTTGTAAAAAAAAAAAAAAAAAAAAGTGTTGACATAACTGTTTATGATGCTTTGACATTTTTGCACTTAATGTCTTTATTGAAAGAAATGTCTATGAAGAGAAAAGTTATTTGCAAATGTGGTTGCAATGCTAAAAAAATTAAAAGTTAAAGCTAAAAAACAACAACACTTTATTGAGTTAAACACTATTTCTCTATAGGGGGAAAGATGTGATGTTCTGTGCCAGGGAATATAAGAACTACACTACCCAGCATGCAACAGGAATGATGAACATGCGTGGTGCCCTAGAAGATTGTTGGATGTGGCCAGGCCGGCAGCTAGAATGTTGTTATGAGCACGCTTTATGAGTAAACGTTAAGAACTCAGCCAACACGCCTCGTCTGCATTATTTACAAATAGACAGACAACACAGTTGATATAACACTCCCGTCAGGGGGTGCATTCTACGCCGGGGGTGCATTATCCGGCACAACACCCCCCGCCACCCCAAAAGGGGCAAGCGGTAGAAAATGGATCGATGGATGGATCGATTACCCCAAAATCAACAGGAAACGGTCCGTGTATGTTTTTGTATTTTAATTTTTTTTTTCATAAATAAAAACGAAAAAAAAAAAAAACACGACTGTTTTTTTTATTTTGTTTGAAAATACAAAATAGAATATTGAAAAACAAAGCGTTTTTGTTTTTGTTTTGAAAAGAACATTTAAGATCCACAGTGGTCCGTGTACAGTGTATAACTTCCGTTCATTCTATTTCCAATTCTGAAACGCAAATAAAGAAATAATATTTTTTTTTTTAAATTATATATGGCAGATTTTAAAACAAACAAAAAAGGGTTGATTTGCATTCAAATATTGCAATGAAATTGGATGGTGTGCTGTTTTCCTTTTATGGATTATAATTTTTCCAGATAAACACAAAAATTTAAAAGAATGTTCATCCTAAATGCTAAAATACTTGGTTATCTGTGTGATGACAAATTGAACCAGTAGCAGTACTTTAGCTTTTCCTTTGCGTTTAGAATGTTTTTAGCATAACGGTAACATCTTTGTTCAGCAGCCATCCTATTGTCGTTTAAAAAAAGTGTCATTAAATAGTTGTCCAGTAGTAATTATCACCTTTTTTTTTTAACAATCTGGATTCTTCCAGGGACGCTCCATTCATAACAAAAGACTGTCATGGACATTGTTGAATTCAGGGATTTAATTACACATAATGGTCTAATGCTCTTAGGACTTTTATAAAATGTTGACTCACTGGAACATTACTTTCTTTTTCTAGTGCTGTAACACACTGGATTTAATTTGTATTAAGTTTCGGGAGATAAATAGAGGACTTTGTGATAATATTAGTAGTTGTGTCTTTCTAGTAGGTTTCCTCATCAAGGTGAGCATTCCCCAATTATGCCTGTTATCACCGGAAATAGTAGTCAATTAGCAGATGAAACAACTATTTTTCAAAAAAATAAAGAAAAAGATTTAAGAATGATCTAATGCAGGGGTGTCAAACTCATTTTAGCTCAGAGGCCGCATGGAGGAAAGCAGAGGTGTGGACTCGAGTCACATGACTTGGACTCGAGTCAGACTCGAGTCATGAATTTGATGACTTTAGACTCGACTTGACAAAATGTAAAGAGACTTGCAACTCGACTTAGACTTTAACATCAATGACTTGTGACTTCACCTGGACTTGATCCTTTTGACTTGACATGACTTGCCACTTTCCCCAAAATCCAAAGCTTAAAAAGTTATTTGGGAGCGCTCCGTATTTTTAATTTTCTTCGTCTGTGTCGATCAGCGTGTTGTTCCTGTCAGCTGGTGTGCTCTCAGTACAATAGCCAATCAAATTAGATCTACGTTGTTTTCATCACACCGCATTCATCCAATCAAATTGCAGGACAACCAATGAACAAGAGTTGTCCAACAAAGTGCCAGTGAGAAACAATTATGTTAAAGTTGGTTTTGTTCGGGTATAAAAACTACGACTTAGTCAACAAAAAACGAATTGCCGTATGCAAATCACGCAGTTCGAATATTACAGACGGAGACGTAACAACTTCCAACTTCGTTCGACATTTGAAGTTGCACAAAGAAGGGTAAGTTTTGAATGTAAGATAACGTTTATTGGCTAAGTAACGTGACTTTTATTTGCTGTGTAGTTAAATCAGTGAGGCTGTAAACTCATTGCTAACGTTATAACCATAGACATCTTATAAGTAGACGCAGGATGGAGTGGTGATCCGCTCCACTCAGTGCAATTCATTTGGCAGGAGCAATGAATTGTCAGCGCATTTAATTCATCTTACCTCACTGAATACCACTGATTTTCACCCCCTTTTTTGTCATACGTGTAGCTATGATAACAGACACATGTTTTGGCGTGTTTTATTATTCATAGTTTGCTTAACAGTAATATAATATTCTTATACGCTATAAGTGACCAGACGTCCGAGATCAAAACTGGGAATATAATCCCAGAGAAGGGGGGAAAAAACGGTAAACTATTTTTAAGGTGAAGAAACAATATGATTAGGTTATATATACATGCGTATATCCTACATAAACAATGTATGAATACATTAGATATCTATATATCTTAGGGACCTATAGACTGTATCTCTGTTGCTTCAGCAGCAGAGAGTTTATTCTGTCTTGACACTTTGTATTGATATTTTCTATTACATTCTTCTCTTAAATGATAATGTTTGCAGTGATTGTTTTATATGTATTTTTTTATGTAAGTTGCTTTGGATAAAAGCGTCTGCCAAATACTTAAACATATATAAACACCCAGTGCCGGCCCAAGCCTCCATGGGGCCCTAAGCAAAATTTGATTTTGGGGACCTCTATTTCTGCCAATAATATTGAATATTGATCATTCACACACCTACTATAAACTCATAGCGGCTCTGGCAGTGTTGTTTACATTATCCTATTGTCAGCCTGGCATGTCTTTACAAATGACATGTCATTTATAAAGATATGGGGGTGGCCCAGTTAAGAACATAAATAATACCAATGAATGAACGAATTATGTCAAGAGTGCCACATATGGTTCCTAATCTTAAAATGTAGAAAACATTCAGCTACAAGAGTGGCCTGGGGTTGAACAGTCCAAGTGATAAAGCTTTGTATTTACAGTAAAAGTGTCATCTTTTCTCATCAGTCTTTTACATATTAGTCTTTAATTACTAGTTTATATTTTTAGTTAATTGTTCATATTTAATGTTTACTTTGTACAAAGAGAGCACAGTCTACTGAAGTTAAATTCATCAATAGTTTTCCCCTTTGAAAGACGCAAGGCAAATTCCTTCCATTTCACCATGTTGCTACAATGATCTTCACTGTTTTCATGCTGTTTCAGCAGTGCACCTATGTTGACCCAATCCCGCTGTCCCTCGGCTGCCAGTTTAAAGGACTTTTTGGAAAATAATTTGCAGGAAAAGCAATAGACTGCATCTTTACTTCTTGAATAAGTCAGCCAGCTACGCTTGACTTTTTCCCCATTGACTAGCTGTCTGTTGGTATAATGATAATGAAAACTTGGGCCATCATGCCGTTTGGGGAATGAAAAGTTCTCCTTAATAGACAGTGGTCCTCTGATCACCTGCTCAGTCCTGTCTGAATCTGAGAGGAAAGAAGGCCACTCAGCTGGGTCAACTGGCGGAGCTGATGATGGTCCATGGTGTGAAGGGAACGTTGTGGTGAAGGTTGCTGAGGAAGTGACCAAAGAAAGACAATGACTAAAAAAGAAGGACCTATAAGGTCATTAAATTGCACTGTTGGACATAATTATTAATCTCAGAATGTTCTGCAGTACAATGAGCAATTATAAAGGGTGTTTTGCAGTTAACTTACTAGATAAATCAGCTGTGGTTTCAGACATGGAGGGGACAGTGGGCACAGAGGATGGCGGTGTGTGAGAGAGCACTGTAGAGGATGGAGATGGACCTAAGATGAAATACATACATACATACATACATATAGGCACACATATTAATGAGATACTTTGACTATATTAATTTCCCTTCAGGTGTAATGTTTATACTAAGAAATTAAATGTATACTATATGGTGACATTCTTTTCCTCACCTGATTCATCACTCACAGTTGAGCCTGAGGATGTGGACTGGCTCTGGGCTGATTCTGTGCCTCCAAAGTATTTTAACAATGCTCCTGGGGAAGTTTCACATAACTTATGAGTTGATGTAAAAAATAATGTTCATTTTACTCACATAAATTACTGTGCTCTGCTGCAAACAATTTGTGCAAACAACATATCTCACTAGTAACCTGATGATAAAAACATATTGCTAGCACCGCGCTAGCCAGCAACGTCACCTAGCTAAAGGTAATTACAGCTACAAATCTCTTTGATAAACTTTTTATTACCAAGTCATGCAAACATACCTTTATCATGGCATTTGTTCTCCTCTTCCACTTTCTTCTTCTTCCTTTTTTCTGCACCTGAAGGATATGTCCTTTTTTGTGACATTGTTTTGCCTCTATCTGCGCTTTTGATGCCCAGTGCGCACTGGCATTGCATGGCAGGCGGCAAACGTCACAGGTGCAGCAGAGGCAGCTTTACATTTAAAGAGAGGCAGGAAGAATCACTAGGCCAAGATCAGCAGCAGCACTCTGTTGACCTAAAATTGTGTTTTTGTACAATAATATGTCTTTGATCATTTAGAAATCATCAGTCAGACTTGTACATGCAAAAAATAAAAAATAAGAATTTTTTGTTAATTGCTTTTGGGGGCCCCCTGGTGGCCGCGGGGCCCTAAGCAAGCGCTTAGTACGCTTATGCCTTGGGCCGGCTCTGTAAACACCTGAAAGTCTTTATATCAGCTAAAACCACCAATCTGTTTCACTGGATTCAGAATAAAACCAAATTCTGTTTTACCTAACAATGTTAGTATTTAAATATTGTTACTTGAAGACTTATTCCTGGTTACAATTATACTGTTAAGAAAGTATTGTCTTATATTTTGCCTAAAATGAGAATGCATCATAATCAGTGGCGGCTGGTGAATTTTGTTTTAGGTGGGGCTGAAAGTTTGTAGGGAAGAACTTTGAACATGTCACGAGGGAGGTGCTGGACATTGAGTCCGAGTGGACCATGTTCCGCACCTATATTGTCGAGGCGGCTGATTGGAGCTGTGGCCGCAAGGTGGTTGGTGCCTGTCGTGGCGGTAATCCTAGAACCCGTTGGTGGACACCGGCGGTGAGGGATGCCGTCAAGCTGAAGAAGGAGTCCTATCGGGTTCTTTTGGCTCATAGGACTCCGGAGGCAGCGGACAGGTACCGACAGGCCAAGCGGTGTGCGGCTTCAGCGGTCGCGGAGGCAAAAACTCGGACATGGGAGGAGTTCGGCGAGGCCATGGAAAACGACTTCCGGACGGCTTCGAAGCAATTCTGGACCACCATCCGCCGCCTCAGGAAGGGGAAGCGGTGCAGTGTCAACACCGTGTATGGTAGGGATGGTGCTCTGCTTACCTCGACTGCGGATGTTGTGGATCGGTGGAGGGAATACTTCGAAGACCTCCTCAATCCTACCAGCACGTCTTCCTATGAAGAAGCAGTGCCTGGGGAATCTGTGGTGGGCTCTTCTATTTCTGGGGCTGAGGTTGCTGAGGTAGTTAAAAAGCTCCTTGGTGGCAAGGCCCCGGGGGTGCATGAGATCCGCCCGGAGTTCCTTAAGGCTCTGGATGCTGTGGGGCTGTCTTGGTTGACAAGACTCTGCAGCATCGCGTGGACATCGGGGGCGGTACCTCTGGATTGGCAGACCGGGGTGGTGGTTCCTCTCTTTAAGAAGGGGAACCGGAGGGTGTGTTCCAACTATCGTGGGATCATACTCCTCAGCCTTCCCGGTAAGGTCTATTCAGGTGTACTGGAGAGGAGGCTACGCCGGATAGTCGAACCTCGGATTCAGGAGGAACAGTGTGGTTTTCGGCCTGGTCGTGGAACTGTGGATCAGCTCTATACTCTCGGCAGGGTCCTTGAGGGTGCATGGGAGTTTGCCCAACCAGTCTACATGTGCTTTGTGGACTTGGAGAAGGCATTTGACCGTGTCCCTCGGGAGGTCCTGTGGGGAGTGCTCAGAGAGTATGGGGTATCGGACTGTCTGATTGTGGCTGTCCGCTCCCTGTACGATCAGTGTCAGAGCTTGGTCCGCATTGCCGACAGTAAGTCGGACACGTTTCCAGTGAGGGTTGGACTCCGCCAAGGCTGCCCTTTGTCACCGATTCTGTTCATAACTTTTATGGACAGAATTTCTAGGCGCAGTCAAGGCGTTGAGGGGATCCGATTTGGTGGCTGCAGGATTAGGTCTCTGCTTTTTGCAGATGATGTGGTCCTGATGGCTTCATCTGGCCAGGATCTTCAGCTCTCACTGGATCGGTTCGCAGCCGAGTGTGAAGCGACTGGGATGAGAATCAGCACCTCCAAGTCCGAGTCCATGGTTCTCGCCCGGAAAAGGGTGGAGTGCCATCTCTGGGTTGGGGAGGAGACCCTGCCCCAAGTGGAGGAGTTCAAGTACCTAGGAGTCTTGTTCACGAGTGAGGGAAAAGTGGATCGTGAGATCGACAGGCGGATCGGTGCGGCATCTTCAGTAATGCGGACGCTGTATCGATCCGTTGTGGTGAAGAAGTAGCTGAGCCGGAAGGCAAAGCTCTCAATTTACCGGTCGATCTACGTTCCCATCCTTACCTATGGTCATGAGCTTTGGGTTATGACCGAAAGGACAAGATCACGGGTACAGGCGGCCGAAATGAGTTTCCTCCGCCGGGTGGTGGGGCTCTCCCTTAGAGATAGGGTGAGAAGCTCTGCCATCCGGGGGGAGCTCAAAGTAAAGCCACTGCTCCTCCACATCGAGAGGAGCCAGATGAGGTGGTTCGGGCATCTGGTCAGGATGCCACCCGAACGCCTCCCTCGGGAGGTGTTTAGGGCACGTCCAACCGTTAGGAGGCCACGGGGAAGACCCAGGACACGTTGGGAAGACTATGTCTCCCGGCTGGCCTGGGAACGCCTCGGGATCCCCCGGGAGGAGCTGGACGAAGTGGCTGGGGAGAGGAAAGACTGGGCTTCCCTGCTTAGGCTGCTGCCCCCGCGACCCGACCTCGGATAAGCGGAAGAAGATGGATGGATGGATGGATGAAAGTTTGTAGGGCGTCATCCTCCCCCAGAAGATTTCTTTGTGATTTTCACATACAAATATTGAAGATCTTTGCTCCTTCTCAACTCTGTGGTAATATTATTTTCATAAAATACAACCAATAGTACGTTAATGTTAAATCGTACTTGTGAAAAGTAATCCCCCGATTCCTATTTTCAACAGTCCGCTCATTTGAGCAGGAAAACGCTGAACACCAGCCCGGCATCTTTGTTTTCTACCTGTCAACTGTCAGTTTAGGCTGCTCACCGGCTCCTCATCACCACTTCAAGATGGCGGCCAAATTGCTCACGTCACAGCAACCAATGCTGCTTCTCTTATAAGATGTCTATGGTTATAACGTCGTTGCAAACACGGCAATCTGTTGCGTCCACTGCAGTTCGCTACCTTATTCATACTTTTTGTCAAGTGATTTTTTTTTAAGCAGTGTTGCATGAGGTACCTACACATAACGTTACGTTAGTCAATGTATCACACACAGTAACGTAACGTTAGTCAATGTATCACACACAGTAACATTACGTTAGTCAATGTATCACACACAGTAACGTAACGTTAGACGGCGGTCAGCAGCACCGCGTATTTTAGCCACCTACAAAAAGACAAACAGACAAATAAAGGTCAGTTAAAATGTATACTATATTAAGAATATGTGTACATATTGCATAGGGCCCTGACATCTAAAAAGTACAACTCTGTTCATTGTTATGTTCATGTATTTGTTATGTTTTTCATGTGTACGCACACAACACACATACAGTATGAGATGAGATCAATGAGATAAGGTAAGAACAGGATAGAAACTGCTGTGGAACTAGTTACAATGCAATACGCCATGGAAATACAATGTTAACACTTTGGTGCAAATAAGTACAGTTGCACTTGTTTTTTCGAATGTGTTTATTCTGTTAAGGAATGAGTTACATGTGTGTTACATAAATGACTGGTGAATAGTGCTATTTTGAAGTGCAATGTCACCATTATCTTTTTCCCTGCAATTTCAAATGCACTTGTTTTAATAAATAAATACAGCGTTTTAAAAGTATACACAATCTGTGTAAATACATTAGTATGTGGTTAAAACGACTTGAAAGGACTCGAAACTCAAAATGCAGGACTTGGGACTTGACTTGAGACTTTCCAGTCTTGACTTTGGACTTGACTCGGACTTGCCTGTCTTGACTCGGGACTTGACTCGAGACTTGAGGGCAAAGACTTGAGACTTACTTGTGACTTGCAAAGCAATGACTTGGTCCCACCTCTGGAGGAAAGTATGTGCACACGAGGGCCGTACTATTAAAATCATGGCATTACAAATTAAAAATAAAGACAACTTCAGATTGTTTTCTTCGTCTTACTTTGGCAAAAAATAGAACAACCACATTCTGAAAATATTACAATAAAAATATAGAAAAAATGCGGACAGCAGTAAAGTTGAGATCTATGAAGGAAATAAGAAAGTGAATGAATGTTTATAACTGAATACATTTACATATGCATAAACATTTTTCTTTTGTACTACTTTTTAAATTAATTAAGTAACATTTATGACAACCTTTTTCTAAAACACAATATAGAATGTGAGATATAACAGGATAATGCATACATTTATCAATTGTTTTTTATTTTTTTATTTTTTAGGTAATTTGTTTTCAAAACGGTTACAAGAAAGTGAGACCCCAAAAATTTACTGTGGGACGCCCATTTTTATGACTTAATGGGGTCCCTCGGCCTTGACTTTGACACATAGAATCTAATGTATCAGGACTTTGCCTAGGCCTTTAAAAATGTTAATTGTTTCCAATCCATGGATGTGTGAATCAAAATACTTGCAATGTCCCTTAAAGTCTGAAGTAATGTCACGTCTGTGTAATCATGTTTTGTCTTAGTCATGTTTTGTTTAGTTTCTGGCTTTTCACTCCCTTGTCTTGTTTGCATGATTACCCATTAGTTTCACCTGTTCCACGTTTGGACTCATTGTGCACTCTTGTTTGTCACCATAGCAACCATTAGTTTTCACCTGTCACGTCACGCACCTGTTTCACGTTTTGAGTCACGCACCTGCTTTCACTAATCATGTCCATAGTATTTAAGTTCATTCTTTTCAGTTTGTCGTTCTGACGACCTCACCACATTTATGCTCTGTCCATTCTTTCCATGTCCATTCTTCATGCATCTATTTTTGTCCAAGCCAAGTAAGTTTTTGTTCCATGTTTATAGTCTTTTTGGTTTCATAGTTTGTTCTCCGCCATTGTGCGTGTTTTTCGTTTGTACTTTTTTGCTATAGTCTTTTGGTTTCATAGTTTATTCTCCGCCACTGCGCGCGCTTTCATTTATTCCTTTTTTTTGATAATAATAAATAAATCATGTACCTTCATTCCCGTCTCGCCCGAGCCAACTTTCCGTTGCATCCCGGAAAAGCACACACCCAAGACCAAGTCATGACAAGTAATATATTTAGGTATTAACATATAAAAAAAAAAGACTCTCAGGAAACAAACATAGAAAATAAAATTGAAGAATGCCAAACTAAGCTACATTTATGCAGGTATTTGTCAATAGTTGGAAATATATACTTAACCAAAAATATGGGTACATTTTGTTTGTGGATTTAAAGTGAGTTTATTTAACTTTGGCTAGTAATGGAAGAAATAGATTAATGGTGTCTTCCTCAAATTTAGTAAACATATAATTGTTTTGTTTTCCTGGATTAAAATGTACTGTTAGACATGATCAAATAAAATAGTTAGTGCATTAATGAAATCTTGTGTAACATTAGTTATGGAAGTAATAACGGGCAGTGCGGCAAACTATTTGGAGCAGAAATAACATATGTTTTGGCAATGCTCTGTGCGATTGTTTCAATTCAGAAAGAGGAGGATGAAAGTGAAATGTTGCTTATACTATAGTTAAGCAAGTTGGTTTGTGCATCCATAATATCTACAACCCACCAAATATTGTTCTGCACACAGCCATCGTAATACAACCATTTGATTGTGTGTCAAATAAATCTGTTATTCCATATTGGAATGTGATGAGAGGACAAGTGTGTGTACTTCATCTTCCAGTAAGATACATCTGCTTGTGAAAGTCTGAGAATTTAACAGGAAGCTTCTAGAAAGAATCACCATTTTTAATCCATGACTTCCACCAGTTAAATTTCAGAGTACCATTTAAACCAGTCATTCTTAAGCTGTGGTACGAGAGCTTCATCTAGTGCAGGGGTGCTCACACTTTTTCTGCAGGCGAGCTACTTTTTAATTGATCAAGTCGTGGGGATCTACCTCATTCATATATATAATTTATATTTACTTATTTATGAAATATATGTTTTTGTTAACAAGTTAAAGGTGTTTAATGATAATACAATCATGTTTAACACATATAGTTAATATTGTTAATAAATTAAAGGTGATTAATGAAAATACAAGTATGTTTAATACATATAGTTAATATTGTTAACAAGTTAAAGGTGTTTAATGATAATACAAGCATGTTTAACACATATAGTTAATATTGTTAATAAGTTAAAGGTGTTTAAAGATAATGCAAGCATGTTTAACACATATAGTTAATATTGTTAACAAGTTAAAGATGTTTAATGATAATGCAAGCATGTTTAACACATATAGCTAATATTGTTAATAAATTAAAGGTGTTTAATGATAATACAGGAATGTTTAACACATATAGTTAATATTGTTAACAAGTTAAAGGTGTTTTAAGATAATACAAGCATGTTTAACACTTATAGTTAATAATGGTAATAAGTTAAAGGTGTTTAAAGATAATACAAGCATGTTTAACACATATAGTTAATATTGTTAACAACTTAAAGGTGGTTAAAGATAATACAAGCATGTTTTACACATATAGTTAATATTGTTAACAAGTTAAAGGTGGTTAAAGATAATACAAGCATGTTTAACACATATAGTTAATATTGTTAATAAGTTAAAGGTGTTTAAAGATAATACAAGCATGTTTAACACCAGTGACGTGCGGTCACTAGAGGCAGGTGAGGCGGGGCCTCACCTGCCATCATGGAAAGAAAAAAAATGTAAAAAGAAAAAAATTATAATTAAATTGTTATATGTATCCAGTGATTATACTATAAAGTTATTTTCCATTTAACTTCACCAGTTTTAGATTCTTTTTATTCAAAATCGCTGAATTTTCACATTTGCCGTTCAAATACTGAGAAGAGACGGTGCGGTGAACAGCAGCCAGTCGAGGCACGTCACTCTGTGCCTCAACATGGACGGACTCGGCTAACTGCTGGTCTGCTGTGCAGTGAGACCGTATTGCTATATGAATTATATTATACATTTCCATAGTTTAGTTAGCTGAGGTATATAATGTACAGTGTATTTTGTCAACAACTGTATGTGTGTAAAGTATTTCTTGTGCTGAGCAATCATAAAACTGCTGCGAAGACGTACTGGCTGAGGCTCGCGTAACCCCGCCTCCTGGTGCTGGTTAAGGCACCTTCGCCGCAGACTGCACCCCCCCGACGAGAGCGCCACACCAACCAAAGCCTCCACGTGCAAGACCGAATCCACCCAAAAAAAGTCACTTAACAAGAAGCCAAAAATTGCAAAAACAACATTGCTCGCGCCGGAGGAGCCGTGAACGACTGCAAGGACACAACAGTAGGTACACCTGCAGACTGCAGCACGGATTTCATATTTCATTCATTCACAACTCCTCCAACACGAACACCACTGTTCCCGCACTTATAAGTAAAGGTAAGACCATAATAAAGTTTTTTTTATTAAATGTGCTTTTTTGTGTGCTACAGTTTGTATGTGTAAAGTTAAAGTTAAGTTAAAGCAGGGGCGTCACTAGCTTTTAAGGACAGGGGGGGTTTTGCCCCCTGGAGATGCACAGGATGCGAGCGAATGTTACGCACAAGCACAAAACTTCACAAACGGCTAACAAAGACTTAGAAATGATTCATTGTTATTATTATTATTTTTTTTAAATGCACGGGACGAAATGAAATGCTCCCCGGGACGATGGCTTTTAAGCATATATTTTCTTTTTCTTTTTATGTATTTATTCATTTTACATTTTATATTAAATGTCTTGGTTTTTCCTCCCTCTGAAAATCCTATTAAATGTTTAACAAGCCATCCTATAATAATAAAACAGCTATTAATGTAACAATACAATAAAACAAATATATTTAATGATGTTTTTTTCATTATTTTAACAATAGGCTTATGTATATTACTTTATATAGATTCTACAAGAAACACAAAACTTAAAAAATAAATGATTTACAATTGCACACACAAGGTTTTGTGCAGCTTCACTCATTGTAAAGGAAGATAATGTGCTTCGTACACCTGCAGGACCGCAAGCAAGGTCGCAGAGAAAATGCGGGCTGGAATTTGAGTGATGTGGGCATTTTCTATATGAACAAGTGGAATGGATTGGATACCGACGCACGAAAGGGGCTCTCTACCTTACGCTACGAAGTGAGGGGAAACTGAGTGAATAATAACAGGTTATATGATTATTTATTTAAACTCATATTTGGGCCACTTTATAATGAATATGTCGGCATTTATTTGTAAAAAACAAAACAAAAAAACACCAAATTATTTAGGGGGGCTTAAGACTATTTTAGGGGGGCTTGAGCCCCCCTAAAATAGGCCTAACAACGCCAATGAGTTAAAGTACCAATGATTGTCACACACACTAGGTGTGGTGAAATTTGTCCTCTGCATTTGACCCATCCCCTTGATAACCCCCTGGGATGTGAGGGGAGCAGTGGGCAGCAGCGGCGCCGCGCCCAGGAATAATTGTTGGTGATTTAACCCCCAATTCCAACCCTTGATGCTGAGTGCCAAGCAGGGAAGAATGCTGGTATGAGCTTTTAAACAAAACCCGTTAACTGCTGCCAATCAAATGGTGAATAAGATCCTCTTTAGGGTTCATATGTTTGTAAATCTGACTGTGATGAAGTCAGTGCCTCACCAGTCATGAACCTCACCGCACGTCACTGTTTAACACATATAGATTCCTTTCTTTCATGAAGACAAAAATATAAGTTGGTGTATTACCTGATTCTGATGACTTGCATTGATTGGAATCAGACAGTGGTGCTGATAACGTCCGCATTTTCGAATGGAGGAGAAAAAAAGTCCTCCTTTCTGTCCAATACCACATGAAAGTGGTTGGTTTTTGGCATCTTATTTATCCAGCTTCCGTACTCCTTTGTATACACTTTACAAGAAATACATTGTCGGCAAACTCCGTAGCTTGCTAGCTTGTGCACGCCAGCTTTCTGAGACTGTTATTTTGTTAGCGCAGGCAGAATGAAGCAGAGCTTTTATTGTGCAACTGTGCAGTCGGTCTTTGCAGTTTTGACGACAGGTACGGCGCCAGAGTCTGTTGAAATAAAGTGTTTCTCGCCTTCCTGTCGATAATTTTAATGAACTGGCAGCAGCCAGCGTCATCTCAGAAGACCCTCAGGTTCCGTGAATGTCAATCAAGTGACGAAAGTGACGTCATAGTGAAGATTTATGATCGCTCATTTTTAGGACTATTTTTTTAATGCCTGGCTGGTGATCGACTGATACACCCTCCACGATCGACCGGTAGCTCGCGATCGACGTAATGAGCACCCCTGATCTAGTGGTTAGTTCGCCAAAGAATCACTTGATTAAAGCAAAGTGTTTTATTTTCCTATTTTCTGTCAGGAAGTGTTGGTGACGCACCCCAAGATGCAGAGATGGCAAGCCTGTTGCAGGAAAACATGACTTTTATTGTCAAAAATAAAATGCAGGAATCAGGAACCAGGCAAACTGGAAATAGCAACCAGGAAACAGCTAACAATACTCCAGCGCTGACTGGTGGGCGAGGCAGGTATAAATAGTAGCCGGCTGATTGACACCAGGTGTGGCCAGGCTACCAATCGGCCGCAGGTGAGGAGAAACAGCGCTCAGGGAGACAAGCAGGAAACTGAACCAAAATAAGAGCGCTGACAGGAAATAAAACACAAGCACAGAGGAAAAACTAAAACATAACCAACCTGTCAGTGACAAGCCTGATATATTCAAACTGTGTGTAATGCTAAAGTGGCAGAACAATATTAAATAAACTTGCTAAATAAAACGTCTGCCTTATATTTAATGAATATGCAGGCCTACAACGCTACTGTATTTTAATGTTGGTCATTATGGTGGTACTTGGCGAGCAAAGTTCTGTCTGAGGTGGAACTTGGTGAAAATAGTTTGAGAACCTTCGATTTAAACAATCAAAATCTATAACTTTTAGTCCCCCATCTTTATATTCTTTCACCAAGTTGCCCTTTTCTTATAAACTAAGTCCTATTTCTCCAAAAGTTGAGTTGGTTTATGTTTTTTTTTTATCAATCTAGTAGGTATGGAGTGAGCATAATTGTTTTGTTTTTTTTATTAAACAACTTTTATATTATATTATGTTATTAAATAACTTTTATTTATAAGTTAGAAAGCATAAAAAAAAACATGAGTTGTCATGTCTTTCATAAGGATTGTGAATAATATGTAAAATTCCTTTTTAGAGATGTGCCCACAAGGATGACAACAACGGATGTGAAACTGGAGAGACAATGACTGCTGGGTCCAGTGCGGGGAGGAGCCCGATGTGGTTTGTGGCAGCGCGTTCGCGTGGTGGTTTTCGGGGCTGGCGAACTTGCCGGCTTCGTTCTCGTTTATTGTCGTATTTGTTGGCTTGTCCCGTGTCGGCCCGGGCCTGCCCTTGCGCTTTGCTGTGCCGTCCTTCACGCCCAGTGTCGTGCTGTCGTCAGGGTGCGGACTTGTTGGGGGTTGTCACGAGGGGGGGGGGGGGGGGGGGGGGGGGGCTGTGGGTGAAAGTAAGGTGATCGGCTGGTTCTCGGCTGGATCGCTGCCCTGCCGGCCTGTGTATGGATGTGTTTGTTTATATATGTGTGTATGTATGTATGTAATTACTATTGTTATATTTACACTACTTTTTGCCAAAAGTATTTGGCCACCTGCCTTGACTCCCATATGAACTTGAAGTGCCATCCCAATCGTAGCCCATAGGGTTCAATATGATGTCGGTCCACATTTTGCAGCTATTATAGCTTCAACTCTTCTGGGAAGGCTGTCCACAATGTTGCGGAGTGTGTTTATAGGAATTTTTGACCATTCTTCCAAAAGCGCATTGGTGAGGTCACACACTGATGTTGGTCGAGAAGGCCTGGCTCTCAGTCTTTGTTCTAATTCATCCCAAAGGTGTTCTATCGGGTTCAGGTCAGGACTCTGTGCAGGCCAGTCAAGTTCATCCACACCAGACTCTGTCATCCATGTCTTTATGGACTTTGCTTTGTGCACTGGTGCACAGTCATGTTGGAAGAGGAAGGGGCCCGCTCCAAACTGGTCCCACAAGGTTGGGAGCATGGAATTGTTTTGGTATCCTGGAGCATTCAAATTTCCTTTCACTGGAACTAAGGGGCGAAGCCAACTCCTGAAAAATAACCCCACACCATAATTCTTCCTCCACCAAATTTCACATTTGGCACAATACAGTCTGAAATGTACCGTTCTCTTGTAAACCTCCAAACCCAGACTCGTCCATCAGATTGCCAGATGGAAAAGCGTGATTCATCACTCCAGAGAAGGCGTCTCTCCACTGCTCTAGAGTCCAGTGGCGATGTACTTTACACAACTGCATCCGACGCTTTGCATTGGACTTGGTGATGTATGGCTTACATGCAGCTGTTCGACCATGGAAACCCATTCCATGAAGCTCTCTGTGTACTGTACGTGGGCTAATTGGAAGGTCACATGAAGTTTGGAGCTCTGTAGCAACTGACTGTGCAGAAAGTCGGCAACCTCTTTGCACTATGCGCTTCAGCACCCGCTGACCTCTCTCTGTCAGTTTACGTGGCCTACCATTTTGTGGCTGAGTTGCTGTAGTTCCCAAACTCTTTCATTTTCTTATAATAAAGCCAACAGTTGACTTTAGAATATTTAGGAGCGAGGACATTTCACAACTGGACGTGTTGCACAGGTGGCATCCTATGACAGTTCCACGCTGGAAATCACTGAGCTCAAGAGCGGCCCATTCTTTCACAAATGTTTGTAGAAACATAGTCTCCATTCCTAAGTGCTTGATTTTATACACCTGTGGCCGGGCCAAGTGCTTAGAACACCTGATTGTGATCATTTGGATGGGTGGCCAAATACATTTGGCAATATAGTGTATATCACAAACTAAAATAAATCAGTACAAAGCGTCAGACAGACAGAGCAGCTGTGCCAAGTGCCAAGGTCAAACATATGCTTCTGCTTGGAGACTGCGCCATATCTAACAGACATAAATGGTTACTTTCCATGTACCACCGTCTTAGACATCACAAAGCAGCTACCTGAGGTCTTGGCTAGACACCAAGGGATCACACAGCTGATTGTGCATGTGGGTGCCGTGGACGTCAGAGACCAACATCTGAAATTTTGAAGAAAGATTTTAATAAACTATTTGAGAGTGTTGATAAAGTGGAAGTATCTACACTTATCAGTGGACCTCTCCCAAACATCGACAGGATGATAAACAATTTCAGCCGGCTGCTTCAGCTCAATACTTGGCTGTCCAAAGTCTGTGAGTCCAGAGAACTGCATTTTATTGATAACTTCAATCTCTTCTGGCAAAGAGAGGATCTGTTTCAAAAGAAAGGCCCACATCTGAACTGGTTATGAATCATAATTCGTTAATTCTTGAAAACTATAGTAGTTAAACCAAAAACAAATTGCAGCACAAACGAAGCACAAATGAATGGAACACATTTGATGATGTTTTTACATAGTTGGGGCATAGTTATGATTAAACACGTTCATTGCACATTGATACCATAAAACACAAATAACTGTAACGGTACATACTAAAAAACTTGCAGCACAAACGATTGTGATGACTTTGGGGAGATTAAGACAAGGTTTGGGGGCTCGCTTCACAAAGGTGAATCACAAAGTGTAAATAACCTCAAAATTATAATAGATCAACGTTTTGGAGTACACACAAGCACAAACAAATGGGCACATGTTTGGGGCGATTTCGACAGAGTTGGGGTCTAGTTATGATTATTGCCATGTTAATTACACATTAATAACAACATAATACAACGTTAATAACTTGAAAGCGGACGGCGGGGCTCGGTTGTTAGAGCGGCTGTGCCAGCAACTTGAAGGTTCCAGGTTCCATCCCCGCTTCCGCCATCTTAGTCACTGCCGTTGTGTCCTTGGGCAAGAAATTTTACCCACCTGCTCCCAGTGTCACCCACACTGGTTTAAACGGAACTTAAATAATGGTTTTCAATATGTAAACGCGCTTTGAGTCACAAGAGAAAAGTGTTATATAAATATAATTTGCTTCACTTCACAAAACTATAATAGTTAAGACAAAACATTGCAGCACAAACAATTGGCACTGGTTTGGGGACTTTTTGACAAGGTGAAAGGGCTGGTTAATATCAAAATGGTAACTTAAAAACTATTTTAAAAAGTTGTAGCACAAACGGAACGAACAAGTTTGGGGTCATTTGGACATGGTGTAGGCGCTGGATGACATCAATAGTCAGAAAAATTGTTTTAGAATAACATAAAAACCAGTGGTGGGTGGTGCGTTTCCCACCTAGGCCTTCAGTGATGTCCTACTTAGTCCGACTTCAATAAATACCACTCGAAATACAAAAATTTATGTCACCACATGACCACGGCTTGAAAAATACTATCCAGAAACACACGTGCGCCCTACTGGGCATAGAATCGCCTCAATTTGACACTAGTGTACAAAACGGGCTATTTTTTGGCACATTTAAAAATCAATAAACCCACATTGGACGTGGTCCAGTCAAAACTAAAAAAAAATTGTAAAAAACATTGAATGTGAAAAAATATATTTGAACTCACAATTTGTAACAGCTATTTGATGCCGTATAAGCCATTGGTACCGCTCGTAGTTGGTTGATTCGATTGGAAGTGGCATTTCACCGCCAGGACAGCTTACCTCGTTTCCGGGGCCGGCTGACCTCGTCTCACAAGATGTAGTCTCTCTTTAAACATCCTTCTTGAAAGTGCCCTTGCAAATATATGTCTGCCACCTAATCAACGTTGTGCTCTGCTTCTTTGTTGGTTAAAAAAGTGAGTACCGCTGATTTCTTCGGTGTGGCTCTGGTGCCACTTTCTGCTTTCGTAAATCACAACTTGTGAGTACTTGGGAGTGACAAGTGAGTGTCCAATCACAGTCACGTTCAACGTAAGGCTACCTAGATGGGCTACTGTCAACAACTCGTGATCTGATCGGCTATCGCAACTCTTTGTTAACTGAACCTCCTTTGTTCGTTTACACTGCACAGCCGCTGCTAATTTTGATTCAGAAGGCCTCTGGCAGAATTCATACAGCGCTGGCAACAAGCTAGCTGAATTTTGATTGGATAAAAGCTCTAACTTAAAAACAGCAACACTGGAGCCTAATATGACATGAAGAGAATATGATGAATAGTTAGAATATAATATAATAGAATAGAAAGTACTTTATTGATCCCACAAAGCGCCCCGTAAAAGATGGGGAAAAAGGTAAAACGCTGGGGAAGGATGAGCAGGTGCCTGCTCGTTTTTCGTATGTGGGTAACAACATTTAACTATGTATATATATTTCCGAATTGGTTTAACTGCCACCCGCAAAAAAAAAAAAAAAAAAAAAAAAAAATCTACCGTATTTTCCGCACCATTAGCCGCACCTAAAAACCACAAATTTACTCAAAAGCTGACAGTGCGGCTTTTAACCCGGTGCGCTTTATATATGGATAAATATTAAGATTCATTTTCATAAAGTTTCGATCTCGCAACTTCGGTAAACAGCCGCCATCTTTTTTCCCGGTAGAACAGGAAGCGCTTCTTCTTCTACGCAAGCAACCGCCAAGGAAAGCACCCGCCCCCATAGAACAGGAAGCGCTTCTTCTTCTACTGTAAGCAACCACCCGCCCCCGGAAGAAGAAGAAAAAACGCGCGGATATCACCGTACGTTTCATTTCCTGTTTACATCTGTAAAGACCACAAAATGGCTCCTACTAAGCGACAAGGATCCGGTTCATAAAAAGACGCAATCTCTCCATCCGCACACGGATTACTACCGTATTTCACAGCAACTGATATTCCTGTGAACCGCACTGTGGAACGGGAGCACGTACGGTGAATATTCGCACCACAGGGAATGAGAAGTCATCCTTCACTGTGGTTCTAGCTTGCCATGCTAACTTCCACCCATGGTGATATTCAAAAGGAAGACCTTGCCAAAAGAGACCTTTCCAGCCGGCGTCATCATAAAAGCTAACTCGAAGGGATGGATGAAGAAAAGATGAGCGAGTGGTTAAGGTAAGTTTAAGTTTACGCGAAGAGGCCGGGTGGCTTTTTTCACGCAGCTCTGTCCATGTTGATATACGTATGTTTGTGATTGCACATTTGCGTACATTTTGGGAGTGAACAGAGTTGTTAGAACGCTGGTTTTTAATATATTATTAAAGTTTGACTGACCTATCTGACTGTTTTTTTGACATTCCTTTAGCGCAGTTAGATGCGGCTTACAACACGGGGCGGCTTATTGGTGGACAAAGTTTTGAAATATGCCGTTCATTGAAGGCGCGGCTTTTAACCCAGGGCGCCTTATGATGCGGAAAATACGGTAATTGATCCGCCCGACCCGACCCGCACGCGGATAAAATCTTATTTTTTTAAATTTCATCCGCCCGATCCGCGGATAATCCGCGGACTCCGCGGTTGTGCCCGCAAACCGCGCATCTCTAATATATATATATACCGTATTTTCCGCACCATAAGGCGCCCTGGGTTATAAGCCGCGCCTTCAATGAACGGCATATTTCAAAACTTTGTCCACCAATAAGCCGCCCCATGTTGTAAGCCGCATCTAACTGCGCTAAAGGAATGTCAAAAAAACAGTCAGATAGGTCAGTCAAACTTTAATAATATATTAAAAACCAGCGTTCTAACAACTCTGTTCACTCCCAAAATGTACGCAAATGTGCAATCACAAACATACGTATATCAACATGGACAGAGCTGCGTGAAAAAAGCCACCCGGCCTCTTCGCGTAAACTTAAACTTACCTTAACCACTCGCTCATCTTTTCTTCATCCATCCCTTCGAGTTAGCTTTTATGATGACGCCGGCTGGAAAGGTCTCTTTTGGCAAGGTCTTCCTTTTGAATATCACCATGGGTGGAAGTTTCTGGCCATTAGCATGGCAAGCTAGAACCACAGTGAAGGATGACTTCTCATTCCCTGTGGTGCGAATATTCACCGTACGTGCTCCCGTTGTATCCACAGTGCGGTTCACAGGAATATCAGTTGCTGTGAAATAGTAATCCGTGTGCGGATGGAGAGATTGCGTCTTTTCATGAACCGGATCCCGGTCGCTTAGTAGGAGCCATTTTGTGGTCTTTACAGATGTAAACACACAAAGGAAATGAAACGTACGGTGATATCCGCGCGCTTTTTCTTCTTCTACGCGGGCGAGTGGTTGCTTACAGTAGAAGAAGAAGCGCTTCCTGTTCTATGGGGGCGGGTGCTTACCTTGGCGGTTGCTTGCGTAGAAGAAGAAGCGCTTCCTGTTCTACCGGGAAAAAAGATGGCGGCTGTTTACCGAAGTTGCGAGACCGAAACTTTATGAAAATGAATCTTAATATTTATCCATATATAAAGCGCACCGGGTTATAAGGCGCACTGTCAGCTTTTGAGAAAATGTGTGGTTTTTAGGTGCGCCTTATAGTGCGGAAAATACGGTATATATGTATATATATATACATATATATATATATATATATATATATATATATATATATATATATATATATATATATATATATATATATATATATATGTATATCATACTTGCCAACCCTCCCGGATTTTCCGGGAGACTCCCGAAATTCAGCGCCTCTCCCGAAAACCTCCCGGGACAAATTTTCTCCCGAAAAACTCCCGAAATTCAGGCGGACCTGAGTGACGTGTTGACAACACACAACAACAGTGTCTACCGTAAAGCAGTTCGTCTGCCGTAAACAGCAATGTTGTGACACTTTTAAACAGGACAATACTGCCATCTACTGTACATGCATATGTGACCCATCCATAATGTGTCACATTTTTGTGTTGATTTATTTATTTTATTTTGTGGTTTGAATTCGTTTTTGGAGCTGTCATTACACATTTATCAGTATTCACATTGGTCAGTAGGGGGCAGTAGGACGTTTCTTCCCAATTGAATGCTATCGCCTGCAGACCGGAAGTGTCTTGTCATTCTGATGAGCGCGACCAGTCTGTGAACAATTGAAACGTCCTGTGTGCTTTTCCCTCCTGTATAACAGGTTAGTTTTGGTGAATCAACTCACTGAATAACATCCATGTGATCTTTATAAGTTTAAGTACACATTCTGATGGTGGAGCCTAACTCTAAAGTGTTTGTGAGTTGTAGTTTGGAAATGAACACTGAAATTCAAGTATTTATTTTATATATGTATATATATATATAGCTAGAATTCACTGAAAGTCAAGTATTTCTTATATATATATATATATATATATATATATTAACCACGCCCCCAACCACGCCCCCCGCCCCACCCCCGACCACCGCCCCCACCTCCCGAAATCGGAGGTCTCAAGGTTGGCAAGTATGATATATATATGTATATATATATATATATATATATATATATATATATAGCTAGAATTCACTGAAAGTCAATTATTTCTTATATATATATATATATATATATATATTTATATATATATATATATATATATATATATATATATATATATATATATATATATATATATATATATATATATATATATATATATATATATCCATCCATCCATTTTCTACCGCTTATTCCCTTCGGGGTCGCGGCGATATATATATATATATATATATATATATATATATATATATATATATATATATATATATATATATATATATATGAAATACTTGACTTGGTGAATTCTAGCTGTAAATATACTCCTCCCCTCTTAACCACGCCCCCGCCCCCCGCCCCCACCCCCATCCCCCACCTCCCGAAATTGGAGGTCTTAAGGTTGGCAAGTATGAAGTTTGGGGAGATTTGGACAAGATGGGCTCGGGGGTGGGGCCCGGGGTGCAACTTCACAGAGGTGAAATCACTGTAAGCAGTTGAGCTGGAATTGTAAAAATGTAGCATTGCACTTTCTTAAGTTTTGCAAGCAACAGTGGGGTTTGTTCCTTATCTTGAGTTAACTCTTGAGGTTAATTGATGTAAAAAGCGTGACGTTTGTAAACAAAACACACACAAAAACGATATAGGCATAATCTACCTCTGTGGTGTCAAAGAGTTGACGACACCGCAGCCACGCCGGGGTATGATCAGCTGCTGTCTGCTGTGCAGCCACCGTAGAGGAAGCACGCTCCCCTCGCCCAGAGATCTGCTAGCTAACTACTCCTTCCGTTTACCGACTGGCTCATTCTCTGCATGATGGCGGAGGGAGGCGGACCCGACTCGGGTGGCGCGGCCGACTCCGACTTGGAGCCGGTTGCCACACAAATGCCCTCCGCGTCAACCGAAAACCAGAAACAGACCATCGGTTCCTTGGTGAAAACCACGCTGAGAAAGGGCGACGAATGGTGAGGAATTCTTTAGCCGTAGGCCGACATCACTCCCCCGGCTAGCGCTTGCTAGCCACGAGCTAAGCTCCAAACCGGTAATGCTAACATGGAAGCTAACACTGCTTGTAGTTGATACACCGTAACAAAACAATACTGTGTTTCTGAGTTGTGTTACTCTATTTCATATGTTCTTGCTGCTGTGTAGCCGTTCTTAATTATGTCCCTAATCGGTGTCGCCCAGTAAAAGTCATTAATTTTGTTACGAGCACTCGTCAGCAAATACGCTTAGCTAACAAGATAGCTAGCATATTTATACCGATGTAAACTTGAGCTTGCTTGTATTTTAGTGAGAAATTACCACTTGTTCTAGTCTGTTGATGCCGTGTCTCACTGGTTCCTGGTACGGGCCCTGTTCTGCGGATTCAGGGTTCATCCATCAGTCGGTTGATTAGCCAAGAAGACCCACAGTCATTCCTTACAGTACTGTTGTATAGTGTTGACATAATTAAAAGCTGCCCCTCCCTATCTTTTGTCATGTTAAAGAATTATAGTTTCAGCAATTTTTGAACGTGTCAGCCTATTTAATGATCCATATTGAGGAGTCAGGCACATACCGTGCAATGTTGCGTACCGTATTTTCCGCACTATAAGGCGCACCTAAAAACCACAAATTTTCTCAAAAGCTAACAGTGCGCCTTATAACCCGGTGCGCTTTATTACGATTCATTTTCATAAAGTTTCGATCTCGCAACTTCGGTAAACAGCCGCCATCTTTTTTCCCGGTAGAACAGGAAGCGCTTCTTCTTCTACGCAAGCAACCGCCAAGGTAAGCACCCGCCCCCATAGAACAGGAAGCGCTACCGCCCGCCCCCGGAAGAAAAAGAAGCGCGCGGATATTTCGTTTCATTTCCTTTGTGTGTTTACATCTGTAAAGACCAGACTACAAAATGGCTCCTACTAGGCGACACGCTTATAACGCAGAATTTAAACTTAAGGCAATAAGTCATGCCGAAGAACACGGAAATAGAGCAGCAGCAAGAGAATATAACATAAATGAATCAATGGTGCGTAGGTGGAGGAAGCAAGAAGATGACCTGCGCCAGGTAAAGAAGACAAAACAGAGTTTCCGAGGGAACAAAGCACGATGGCAACAGTTGGAGGACGAACTCGAACAGTGGGTTGTTGAGCAGAGAGCAGCAAGCAGAAGTGTCAGCACCATCACTATTCGAATGAAGGCAACAACGCTAGCAAGCGAACTTCACCTGGATGATTTTAAAGGTGGTGCTTCTTGGTGTTTCCGGTTTATGAAAAGACGCAATCTCTCCATCCGCACACGGACCACTATTTCACAGCAACTGCCTAACGACTTTAAAGAAAAGCTGGCTACTTTCCGTGCATATTGTAAAAAGAAGATAGCGGAAAAAAAGATCCGGCCAGAGAACATTATCAACATGGACGAGGTTCCACTGACTTTTGATATTCCTGTGAACCGCACTGTTGATACAACGGGAGCACGTACGGTGAATATTCGCACCACAGGGAATGAGAAGTCGTCCTTCACTGTGGTTCTAGCTTGCCATGCTAATGGCCAGAAACTTCCTCCCATGGTGATATTCAAAAGGAAGACCTTGCCAAAAGAGACCTTTCCAGCCGGCGTCATCATAAAAGCTAACTCGAAGGGATGGATGGATGAAGAAAAGATGAGCGAGTGGTTAAGGGAAGTTTACGCGAAGAGGCCGGGTGGCTTTTTTCACGCAGCTCCGTCCATGTTGATATACGACTCTATGCGCGCCCACATCACAGATGGTGTCAAAAAACAAGTGAAGCACACAAATACAACACTCGCCGTCATTCCGGGTGGATTAACCAAAGAACTCCAACCGCTGGATATTGGTGTCAACAGGGCATTCAAATCACGACTGCGAACGGCGTGGGAACAATGGATGACCGAAGGCGAACACACCTTCACTAAGACGGGCAGACAGCGCCGGACGACATACGCCAACATTTGCCAGTGGATCGTAAATGCCTGGGCAGATATTTCGGTCACAACTGTGGTCCGAGCTTTCCGGAAGGCAGGATTCACAGAACTACTGGACAACAACAGCGACACTGACTCCGATGACTTCGAAGAGACGGAGCCGGCCATTTTGGAACCCACGCTTGCGCAACTTTTCAATTCGGACACCGAAGACGAAGAATTCGAAGGATTTACCGGTACGAATGAAGAATAACTTCAGAAAGTGAGCGCTATGTTTATTTTGTGTGTTGTGACATTAACGTTCGAGCAACATTATGTTGCTATTGCTCTACACCATTTTGAATTTTACTATGTTTGTGATTGCACATTTGTACATTTTGGGACAGAGTTGTTAGAACGCTGGTTTTCAATATATTATTAAAGTTTGACTGAACTATCTGACTGTTTTTTTGACATTCACTTTAGCGCAGCGTTTTTTTGACATTCACTTTAGCGCAGCGTAGGCGCGGCTTATAGTCCGGGGCGGCTTATTGGTGGACAAAATTATGAAATATGTAATTCATAGAAGGTGCGGCTAATAATCCGGTGCGCCTTATAGTGCGGAAAATACGGTATCTGCCAGTAAGGTAATGTTGGAAGTTGGGAACTTCTTTGAAATGTTGTCAGTGATTGTTGTTGTTTGTAGCACAATGGAGTAGTGGTTAACATGTCCAAAGTCTGGGTTCAAATCTGTGGATTTTACATGTTTCTCCTTCAGTTCAAAAATATGAACGTTAGCTAAGTCGGAGACTCAAAATAGGTCATAGGTGCGAATAGCTGTTGTGAATCGTGGTAGACTTGAGACTAGTTCAGGTCAACCGGGATAGGCTCCAACTTACCCATTACCCGACTGAGGACGTAAGTGGTAAAAAAAATACAGATTGGTTGTACATAATTAGTCTTTAGTATAGCTCAGGGTTTTTTTTCTTCCAAAAAGTCGAATGTGAGAAATGTGCATTTTAGAAAAATAGTTTTACCATTTCTGATTGAGGTTTTGCGGCTCCAGACTATTTTTCTTCGGTAGAATAGGTGGGAAATTGATCTTTTGATCGTAAGGGTGACCAACCAGTGCTTTAGCACCTTAAGCAAAGAAAATTTAGGTCAAGATATGTAGATATATTTAAATGTCAAGGGACCTATTCTGTTGCATAAAGTTCTATGTTTCTATGTGCTCTATGACTCTTTACATTTCCTCATCATTTACACTTTATATCCATCATCATATTACCAGCTTATTTAACAATGTTATTTTCCATAGGTACCTTGTGGACAGCCGCTGGTTTAAACAGTGGAAGAAATATGTGGGCTTCGACAGCTGGGACATGTACAACATTGGCGAGCGGAGCCTATATCCAGGACCTATTGATAACTCGGGGCTGTTCTCAGGTAAAGCAGAGTTGTTGTTGCTTTGCTAGATCACATTTTGAATAAGTCTCTCTTCTTCATTTTGCACCCTGTTAAAGACCAGGAAACGCAGGTGTTGAAAGAACACCTAATAGACGAGCTGGACTATGTCCTTGTCCCCACTGAGGCATGGAATAAGCTTGTCACCTGGTACAGCTGCCTGAAGGGGCAAATACCTATCGTCAGAAAGGTAATTCAATTGGTGTTACTCAGGCTTCTTTGTTGCTTTCACCTTTGTTTTTACTCATACTTCTGCTTTTACTCTTGCTCTTATTTTGATTCTTCCTGTACTTCTCTCAGGTTGTTGAACACGGCATGTTTGTTAAACACTGCAAAGTGGAGGTCTACCTATTAGAGCTCAATCTGTGTGAGAATGATAACATGGACAATGTGGTCACATGCCATTTCAGTAAAGCTGACACTATTGGTAAGAGACTTCCCTTCCAGACTGACTTCCCCCAAAGCTTCATTCGACATTTGTACTAGGGATGCAACGGTACTCGCTAAAATACCGGACCGTTCGGTCCACCCCGCACAAGACAATATGCCTAATGGACTGCCCATCGTGTGTGTTAGTGTGTGAGATGCCTGTCCAGGGTGGTGAAAACCCTCCCCATGATGTAATGTCGAGTCACCATTGTGCCTCACCCACGTCACATCATTGTAAGCGGAAAAGCAATGTGTCTAAAGAATTATGACCATCAGTAGCATAGAAGTTGAAAGACAACATTTTGAAGAAGCAGCGATTTCTTTCAAATCCACTTCGTAAGAAACGGGTCTCACTGCTGGAGCTCACTGGTGTTGCTTGGGGAAATTCTGCCCTCAATGGGGACTCACAGGCACATAATGTGTATGTGTTTAAAATATTGGTCCAGACTGAGAGACTACATTTACATACTACGGTAAGTTAATCAGAAGAAAAATATAACATTTTATATCTAAATATTTTTGTAGTCACACTTTTTGTTTACTCTGATTTCACTCTTTAGATAAAGCATGTACTAAAATCCTATGCAGTCACTTTTTGTTCCAATATTTTTTTATTTATATTTATTTAACGCTACTTCAAATTCAAACTGCACTTTAATGTGTTTTTGTTAGATATAATTTTGGTCAACAATTGCTGTTTGCCAAACCACTCGTGAGAAGCACTGGTTTGTGCAAATAAATGAGGAATAAAAAATTGTTGTTTCGTAACTGTTAACTTAAAATTAATGCATTCAGTACAGAACTGATACTGTTTCCTACAGAATACAGTTTTTTCCTGACAAGCAGAGTAAAGAAAAAACTTTGACAGAAAAAAGTTATTTTCTTTACACCCAAAAACATACTGAAAGAGAACCAATAACCGTGGCCCCAAAAACGGAGGTATGGACTGTTCGTGGGTTACCTGTACCTTTGCACCCCTAAACTATACCGGCTCTTAAGTAATTGGCATTGCAAATAACCTGTAGATAGCAGCAAAATGTTTAATAAATGCTCATTTCTCCCCTACAGATACTATAGAGAAAGAGATGAGGACATTGTTCAATATTCCATTAGAGAAGGAGACAAGGCTGTGGAACAAGTACATGAGCAACACTTACGAGCAGCTGAACAAGCCAGATAGCACAGTCCAGGACGCTGGTCTTTTCCAGGGGCAGGTAATCTCAACCTCTTGAATTCAGTTTGTCCTTTTTACAATCTAAAGGCTAATGCCAGCCACCGAAGATACTTAAGCAAGGTAAAATACAAGATAGTCAGTACGTGTCCATGCACTAAATTAGTCTGACTTGTCAAATATTTAGGCTCTAAATAGGGCTGGGCGATATATCGATATACTCGATATATCGCGGGTTTGTCTCTGTGCGATATAGAAAATGACTATATCGTGATATTAGAGTATACATTCTCGCGCAGTTGCTTTTAGCTGCGGGCATTACACTACAGGCTTTTTTCACTCTTTCTTGTCTCTCCTTCTCACCGAGACTTAAAACAAGCAATCTTCTTACATACGTCACATACTGTCGCGTCATACGCCCTTACATACGTCACATACTGTCGCGTCATACGCCCTCGCTGTGATGCTAGCGGAGTGGTGCGAGTGGTAATGTGAGAGAAAGAAGGTACAAATCTGGTAACAAATGAAGGAAGAATTAATTCCTAAGAAAAACAGCACGGGGTGTATTGTCTGGCGGTGGTTTGGCTTCAAGCGGGAAGATGTCGAACAATTATGCGGCAAAAGCGTTGCTACAAAAAGTAGCAGCACTGCTAATTTGTAGCATCATTTGAAAAGTCAGGCGCTAGAGAATGAAGAGTGCTTGAAACTCAGCATGTCAACACCTCCGTTCGGTGCCACACCCACAAAATGCCATTTCCAGATCAAGACCATATGAAAAAATTAGTCAACAACAGAAGGAGATAACGTCCGCAGGAACCTACCACATAGCGAAAGACATAAACCATTTGATTTCATATTATGCAGCTCATTTTTATTTCGAAGTTATTGAAATATCTTGTGTGACATCATGCACAAAAGTGCACTTTATTTGTTTGAAACTATTGTAGTTGCGTTCTGTACAAAAAGTGCACTTTAATTTAGTGTTGTCATCTTAGTGATATAATGCGCAAAAGAGCACTAATAGCTTGTTTTAAAATATCTCTGACAATCTTGCACTTTCTGTTTTGAAATGACATGAATGTCTGTGCCACTGCTTAATAACTGTTTAATAAATACAGTTTTGGTCAATTGACTGAATGGTGGTTTCCCTCTCTGCATGAAAGTTTAAAATTAGCATATATTAATGCAGTATGAGCAATAATGTTTTAATGTAGACACATATAATCATCATACTGCTGTGATTATATGCATCAGGTGTTTATTCAAGGCTAAGGCAAAATATCGAGATATACTGTATATCGTGTATCGTGACTTGGCTTAAAAATATTGAGATATTAAAAAAAGGACATATCGCCCAGCTCTAGCTCTAAGTAAGCATTCTACAACCCAAGGAAACACCATAATCTGATAGTGTTCGGTTTTTGAAAAGTCGGACTAACACACCTGCGATTGAAAACTAGATCTCTCGAGATCTCGAGAGAGGAACTCTTTCAACTGATTACTGGTATTCCGCCGTAGGGGACCCTTTGTATCACGCTTGTGCCAGTCTCAACGGTATATAGCCCGGAAGCAGATCCTGTTTAATAAAAACAAAGGCAACATTTGGAGTAAAGCGTAAACTGTTTGTTTGCTTCACAAATTTAAAGAACATAACCTCTTGAAGTGCATCGATGGGATAAAAAAAGAAACCAAGATTTATTTTAAAAGCTAATGAATGAAACATGCGATACCGCGGCTTCATTCGGACGCCCGACGATTGAGGTGCAAGATAAAAAAGCAGGAATATTACAAAGCAAAGAAGAAAGCGTAAACTTTATTATTATTATATATTTTTTTATAACCATTTTTAACCAGGAAAAAAATAATCTTTAAAAATATATATATATATATATATATTTTTTTTTTTCAAGGGAGTCCTGGCCAAGAGGCAGCAAAGTTACACATAAAATTACATTCACATTACACATTAAAATGACAGGATGGACATCAAGTAAAACAGTTACAGACAACTGAGGCTACTTCAAATTCTCTGTTTAGATTTAAAAGCATTTAAGGATACAAATTCAGTCAACTTCCGGTCTCTTTGTAGCATGTTCTAAGCACAAGGAACTGCATAGACAAAAGCTTTTTTTCCCCAGCTCAGTGCAAGCAAAAGGAACACACAGCAAAAACCTCAAAGAAGCATGGTAAACAAGAGTCGACCATCTGAAGACAGGAACGAGTAGCATTCATATTAAACAGATCACCATAATCTAGCACAGATAAATGTGGCAGAGACATGGCGCTTTTTTACACCAAAAGAAAAACATCTCTTATTACGGAAGAAAAACCCCAATTTAAATTGTAGTTTCTTCACCAGTTTATCAATAAAAGGTTTAAAAGTGAGTGAGTCATCAATTAAAACACCAAGGTATTACGTACTTACGTGAATTCTGCACAGTCGGCAACAAAAGCTTTCTGCAGGGAATTAACAGCCTGTTTAAGAGATGATACAGAGCAATAAATAATTGTATGGTCAGCATAAAAATACATATTAGCATCGAGAAATGTTGTTCAAGATCATTGATGTGCAAGATAAATAAGAGGGGCCACAAAACAGATCCCTGAGGCACTCCTTTATGAACAGTGACAAATTCTGAACAAAGGCCCTCGTATTTATTAATACATTGGGTCCGGTTTTCTAAATAATTTGAAAACCAAACGACCGTATGTTCAGGCAGTCCAATGAGAAACAGCCTGTGTTTTAAAATAGCGTGGTATACAGTGTCAAAAGCTTTGGAGAGATCAATAAAAAGTAAGGCACAGTACTGTTTTTTTTAAATCAAGCGCTACAATGATGCCATTTACCACCTTATTTCTGAGGTCTAATGTTTTTAGGGCTGTATGCACTTCAAGACAAGTAAAATGAGCAAAATAAAATTATCTCCAAAAAACATGGGACATACTGTACAAGGTATCCCTATAGTTGTCCCTTTTGAGTCAAATAGAGAACCAGATGATAAAAAATGCTGGTTACAACAATTCAAGACTTCAGTTTGATCATAAACTGGCACTGATTCTTTAAGTACAAATGTGGGAAAAGTTGATCACTCTCCAACATTTATGTGGGATGTTGAGGTTCTCAGTGGTGACAGAGCAAAAAATATTCTGATTTGGCCTTTTTGATAAGAGAAGTGCATTGATTTCGAAGCTGTCTAAAATATGACCAATCAGTGGCAGAGTTACTTTGTCTTGCCCTTTCCCGTGCCTTATATACACTCATGAATGATGTCTGTCAGTTCTGGAGAAAACCAGGGTTTTTCTCATCCCTTCACTCTGTATTTCTTCAAAGGAGTATGTTTGTTAATAATTAGCATGGAAAGGTATTTGAAAAACGTCCAAGCCAGCTCTACATTTGGTATTAGATTTATATATTCCCAGTCCACAATAGACAAATCATGATGAAAAGCTCGTTCATTTACATTTTTAACATTCTTTCTGCAAATAATACACGGTTTGCACTTCAAAATCATAGTATTTCTACATGCAGCAATAACACAACGATCACTCAAATCATTACAGAAATATACACCCAAGGAAGAGAACTTATGAGGCAAATCAATCAAGGTAGATTTATCTGGAATTTGGGTGAGATTAACAGAATCACAAAAAAAATTCATCAGAAGCTGCATTTTACCAGTGCCAGTTAAAATCGTCTGACATAATTTAACTTATCCAAAAGCTGTTTTAATGACTCTTGCGCCTTCTTTGAAGCAGATGGAGCCCTGTAACACCCAACCACAGTAGTATGTAGTGATTTTACAATTTCTACATCCAGAGCCAAAAATTCCATTTGTTTACTGATTGACTGGGAAAGAACAATTAAAGCATTACATCTGGATTTCACATAAATGGCTACACCACTACCTTTTTTGGCCTATCTGTGTGGTAAACATTATACCCATTAATGTTAATGTCTTTATTTGTAATAGAAGTAAGCCAAGTTAATTTCACCCAAATTCTGACCATGTCCATCTTTGCAGGCATGTGATTTTTCCGTCTATAGTCGGAAATCCGTCTTTTTTATCACTGTAAAAATATTAAAAAAATATTTTCAGTTTTTCTTCGTTTGAAGTGAACCTCAAGTGCAGGTTGCACTTTATTCAAATAAGATGTGAATGCATTGGCCATTAGTTGTTGTTTACTTGCGTCTTTTCTATCCATAATTTATTTATACCGAGTTCCCTTACAAGAAATAACCGGAATAAAGGAAACTTCACCTGCAGTGTCCAGTATTTATTTCACAGTCACACTGGTTGATTTTTATTATTATTTTTGCTAAAAAGTTACTGAATCGATTTGAACTCACTGAATCGTTTCAGAGCGTATCATTGTAAAAAAATAATATTGTCCCTGTTTCGTATCGGCAACCACAAATTCTGAATTGAATCGAATCGCTGTTAAAACGAATCGTTACACCCCTATGCCAAATACATGCTACTGATTAGCAATAGCCATATTACATGGCGATTTTAACACCTCCAAAGTTGGTAAGGAAAACTACCACCAACATGCACATCCCAATCAAACAGCTGTTGTTTGTTAAGTACAATACTTCGAGTATAAACACTTTGTAGGGTTCAACAATACAAGAATGGCACATTGAGCTTAATGGCAAGACTGCGACAACACACACATACCTGCAAATTTAGTTCAGAAGTGTAAGAAAACAAAATATAATAACTGGACAGCACAGTTTTCAATATCAGTGTTAAATACAAAAAATGGATTTGACCCCTAAACAAATTATCAATAATTGGTATTGTATCTGTCAAAATGTGAAATATGCCCATCCTAGATTATCTCTCACGTTTCAAGTGTAGGAAAATAAAAGGCGTAGGATTATATATCCGTGTAAAATTTAATTTGCCATAGCTGTAAGATGTTGGACCTTGACTATTTTTTAAATGTTTACCCTTTGACAGACCGTCTTGATATTCATTTAGCCTCTTTTCTCTTCAGGTGCTTGTAATCGAGCGTAAGAATGACGACGGGACGTGGCCAAGGCAAGCCTCCCATTCCAAGTAAACAAATACTATTTTTAAAAGTTTGCTCCTTTTGGTTGTGTATATGATAAATACTTCTACTTTTATTAACCAGGTCCAGTACAACCCCATCCAGGACTTTCTCCACCTCCCCAAAATTGTCCTCCAACACGTCAGCCAGTATCTCCTCGGCAGTCATCAATGGAAACAGCAGCTGTAGTCCTAGTTACACGCTTAACAACAGTGCCTCCTCTGGTAGCAGACAAGAGTCAGTATTTGAAACACTACCAAACCAAACCATCCCAAACATTAGGGCTGCGCAACTAAATCTTCATTCACACGAAATGACGATTTAAAGAGCTGCATCACAAACCTTTCTTAACGATTTATGCTCTTAAAGGAGAACTGAACTTTTTGGAGGAATTTTGGCTATCGTTCACAACCTTTATACAAGAAGACAAAAGGTGTTTTTTTTGCATTCTAATTTGTAAAGATCGGCTCATTCTTATCGGCTAGTAATGCAGCTAATGAGAGCAATCAATTCTATCTCTAAATCACTTTAAAAATGCATTCAAAAGCCGTCACGATACTTCATTTTTTGTTTCGTAACCTGTATAATATTCAAGTTGTAGCGACATTGTTATTGTAAGAGCGAATACTGAGGAACTTATTTTCCTAGCGTAGTAACACATCGGCATGCTTCAGTATTAGCTGTAAAAGCTAAATATGGCAAAGATAAAGTAGCTTCTATGTCAACACGAAACGTGTTTGAGTTTGTAATCACAACACACTGCGATAGGACAACAATCTGTACTGACTGAAAAACATGAACAATCATATTACCGGTACAGTATCTGTAAAGTATTATCCCATATTTCATGTTTTGTTTGTACACAGCTAGCCAGACAGCGTATGCTGTCTATCATGATACACGCATGACAAGCTGCGTGTATCGTGATCAATATGAAATGTGACTCACTCGTTGGACACTACTCTGGCTTAGTGGTTAGAGTGTCCGCCCTGAGATCGGTAGGTTGTGAGTTCAAACCCCGGCCGAGTCATACCAAAGACTATAAAAATGGGACCCATTACCTCCCTGTTTGGCACTCAGCATCAAAGGTTGGAATTGGGGGTTAAATCACCAAAAATGATTCCCGGGCGCGGCACCGCTGCTGCCCACCGCTCCCCTCACCTCCCAGGGGGTGATCAAGGGGATGGGTCAAATGCAGAGGACAAATTTCACCACACCTAGTGTGTGTGTGACAATCATTAGAAAAAGAAAGAAAAGTTGTCTGTTAGGTACAGCTCGTTTATTTGGGTAAGCACTCCATTTATGTCGAAATAGCATGGCTTCAAATTTCACAATTTGCAATTTCGAGTCACATTCACCTCACTCTCTCTGCTTTCGTCTGCGCCAATGTTTCACTCTTTCTTCCTGCTGTCTTCTAGAAACAGTTGTTCATTCTCCAAATATTTAGCTTCAAAATGATACGGTTTGTGAATCCTCATTTGTTCAAAACATGTCGCCATTGTTGTTTGTTACCGAATTTACCATTAATATTTAGAACACACTCGCATTTGTTTCCAGAAGTGGGACAGACAGTTGACAGCAGTCTGAAGTGCGCTGCTATGAAAACGCAACTCAATGCACTGAAAAAATCAGGCAATGATTAAAAGGAACAAAATATGGCAAATATTTTACATATTATATATTTTTATAAATGTGTTTGTTACTACTTTATATATAGACATGCAGTGTGAATATAAAACATTAATGAAGAGTTTTGAAGGCTACAACGGTGACTCCCATTGGCAGCATCTTCCCAGCGTTTTTATCAACTTTAGAATTAAAAAATTAAAGACGTGTTCTTGTCTCTCATAATAATTGTGAACGATAGGCAAAATTTCCAAAGAAAAGTGCAGCTCCCCTTTAACCTAATGAAGAGTCTATTTATAATGATGTGATTTATTTAAAATGTAAACACAAGGCCTTGAAAGTGTGTGCACGCATGTGGGGAAAAAAATGTTCTAAAGAATCGTTAATAAAACTGCGATTAACATTTTTTTCAGAATTGTGCAACCTACCAACATGTCTTTTTTGCCAGTTGAAATATGCACTTTATGTAAGACAGTGTTGTTTTTACATTAACCTTGCCTGATAGAGCAGTAACGTAGTGTCTTTTCCCACAGATTTGGAGGCTATAATTCATACAGTTCGTCCTACAATTACAGAGAGTCGCAGTCCCAGCCTGGCCTGTGTGGTCTCAGTAATCTGGGCAACACGTGCTTCATGAACTCCGCTCTCCAGGCAAGAATTCAAACTGTTAAAAAAAGAAGATAAATATGTATTTCCTGTTAAATTGTATTTAATTTGCTCCGCAGTGCCTGAGCAACGCATCACCGCTCACAGATTATTTCCTCAACGACCAGTACGAGGCGGAAATCAACCGAGGGAATCCGCTAGGAATGAGGGGCGAGATTGCAGAGGCCTATGCTGACCTTGTGAAGCAGATGTGGCTAAGCCGTAGCAGCTCTGTGGCTCCACGCACCTTCAAAGTAAGCACAAAGTCAACCTTTAAAATTATCCACTCCTTCCACACAGTGTCTAAACTTCTACCTTTGTGTTTACAGACCCAGGTCGGGCGTTTTGCTCCCCAGTTTTCAGGGTATCAGCAGCAGGACTCCCAAGAGCTGCTGGCCTTTTTGCTGGATGGGCTCCACGAAGATCTAAACCGCGTCAAAAAGAAGCCTTATCTTGCCCAAAGGGATGCAGAGGGCCGCCCTGATGAGGTACAGAAGTGACGAGATGGCGTGTGTTTTGATAATGAAACTAAATATAACCATATAATCACATACCGTCTGATTATTTGACATAACATAACAATATAAACACACATCACTAGTCTTATCACACTAATAACTTGTTTTTCCCCTTCCAGATTGTTGCCAAGGAAGCCTGGAAAAACCATCGCTTACGCAACGACTCAGTTATTGTTGACATCTTTCACGGCCTCTTTAAATCCACATTGGTTTGTCCAGATTGCTCCAAAGTGTCAGTGACATTTGACCCCTTCTGCTACCTCACTCTGCCTCTGCCAATGAAGAAAGATCGAACTATGGAGGTCTTTCTTGTGCGATCAGACCCGCAGTCCAGACCCACACAGGTGAGTTTACAAAGGTTAAAATAACACTTACCGTATTTTCCGCACTATAAGCCGCCCCGGGTTATTAGCCGCACCTTCAATGAATGGCATATTTCAAAACTTTGTCCACCTATAAGCCGCCCCGGACTATAAGCCGCGCCTACGCTGCGCTAAAGGGAATGTCAAAAAAACAGTCAGATAGGTCAGTCAAACTTTAATAATATATTAAAAACCAGCGTTCTAACAACTCTGTCCCAAAATGTACGCAAATGTGCAAACAGTAAAATTCAAAATAGTGCAGAGCAATAGCAACATAATGTTGCTCGAACGTTAATGTCACAACACACAAAATAAACATAGCGCTCACTTTCTGAAGTTATTCTTCATTCGTAAATCCTTCGAATTCTTCGTCTTCGGTGTCCGAATTGAAAAGTTGGGCAAATGTGGGATCCAAAATGGCCGGTTCCGTCTCGTCGAAGTCATCGGAGTCAGTGTCACTGTTGTCCAGCAGTTCTGTGAATCCTGCCTTCCGGAAAGCTCGGACCACAGTTGTGACCGAAATATCTGCCCAGGCATTTACGATCCACTGGCAGATGTTGGCGTATGTCGTCCGGCGCTGTCTGCCTGTCTTAGTGAAGGTGTGTTCGCCTTCGGTCATCCATTGTTCCCACGCAGTTAGCAGTCTAGCTTCGAATACCCTGTTGACACCAATATCTAGCGGCTAGAGGTCTTTTGTCAATCCACCCGGAATGACGGCGAGTATTGAATTAAGCGCGTAAGCGTGTCTCTTAATGTGATGTTATGAGCTAGCAAATATAACAACTACACTACCCAGCATGCAACGATAGTGACGAGCATGCGCGGTAGCCCTGAGAAGCGTTGTATGCTGGGAGTTAGAATGTGGTTATGAGCACGCTGTGAGTAAACGTTGAGAACTCAGTTAACACGCCTCGTCTGCATTATTTATAATTAGACAGACAACACACTTAATAGGAGCCATTTTGGGGTCTTTACATAAACACACAAATGGAAATGAAACGTCACATATCCCAGCATGCACCGCGCGCTTCTTCTTCTTCCGGGGCGGGTGGTTGCTTACAGTAGAAGAAGAAGCGCTTCCTGTTCTATGGGGGCGGGTGCTTACCTTGGCGGTTGCTTGCGTAGAAGAAGAAGCGCTTCCTGTTCTACCGGGAAAAAAGATGGCGGCTGTTTACCGAAGTTGCGAGACCGAAACTTTATGAAAATGAATCTTAATATTTATCCATATATAAAGCGCACCGAGTTAAAAGCCGCACTGTCAGCTTTTGAGTACATTTGTGGTTTTTAGGTGCGGCTAATGGTGCGGAAAATACATGTCTTTTGGGCATCGTATATCATATATATATATATATATATATATATATATATATATATATATATATATATATATATATATATATATATGTATATATGTATATGTACAGTACAGTACAGGCCAAAAGTTTGGACACACCTCCTCATTTAATGTGTTTTCTTGATTTTCATGACTATTTACATTGTAGATTGTCACTGAAGGCATCAAAGCTATGAATGAAATGGTGAAATAACTGAAAACATGTATTATATTCTAGTTTCTTTAAAATAGGCACCTTTTTGCTCTGATTACTTTTTTGCACAATCTTGGCATTCTCTCGATGAGCCTGAAATGGTTTTCACTTCACAGAGTGAAAGCCAAGAGTGTGCAAAGCAGTAAGCAACGGGTAGCTATTTTGAAGAAACTAGAATATAAAACATGTTTTCCGTTATTTCACCTTTTTTTTGTTAAGTACATAACTCCACGTCACCTTCAGTGACAATCTAAAATGTAAATAGTCAAGAAAATAAAGAAAACGCATTGAATGAGGAGAAGGTGTGTCCAAACTTTTGGTGTGTGTGTACACTCACACACACACAAACACACACAAACACACACACATTTTTATATACACACACACACACACACACACTCGTGGTCAAAACTTTACATACATATGTAAAGAACAAAATGTCATGGCTGTCTTGAGTTTCCAATAATTTGTACAACTCTTATTTTTTTGTGATAGAGTGATTGGAGCACATACTTGTTGGTCACAAAAAACATTCATGAAGTTTGGTTCTTTTATGAATTTATAATGGGTCTACTGAAAATGTGACCAAATCTGCTGGGTCAAAAGTATACAAACAGCAATGTTAATATTTGGTTACATGTCCCTTGGCAAGTTTCACTGCAATAAGGCACTTTTGGTAGCCATCCACAAGCTTCTGGTTGAATTTTTGACCACTCCTCTTGACAAAATTGGTGCAGTACAGCTACATTTGTTGGTTTTCTGACATGGACTTGTTTCTTCAGCATTGTCCACACGTTTAAGTTAGGACTTTGGGAAGGCCATTCTAAAACTTTAATTCTAGCCTGATTTAGCCATTTCTTTACCACTTTTGATGTGTGTTTGGGGTAATTGTCCTGTTGGAACACACAACTGCGCTCAAGACCCAACCTCCGGGCTGATGATTTTAGGTTGTCCTAAAGAATTTGTAGGTAATACTCCTTTTTCATTGGCCCATTTACTCTCTGTAAAGCACCAGTTCCATAGGCAGCAAAACAGGTCCAGAGCATAATATGCTGTTCCTGGGATTAAAAACCTCACCTCACCTGTTCCTGAGATTAAAAGCCTCACTTTTTCTCCTCCAAATATATTGCTGGGTATTGTGGCCAAACGGCTCAATTATTGTTTCATCTGAATATATATATTGATAGATTGATTGATTGAAACTTTTATTAGTGGATTGCACAGTTCAGTACATATTCCGTACAATTGACCACTAAATGGTAACACGCGAATACGTTTTGCAACTTGTTTAAGTCGGGGTCCACGTGTATCAATTCATGGTACATATACATACATACATACGTGCGTGCGTGTGTGTGTTTATATATACAGTACACATATACAGTGGGGCAAAAAAGTATTTAGTCAGCCACCAATTGTGCAAGTTCTCCCACTTAAAATGATGACAGAGGTCTGTAATTTTCATCATAAGTACACTTCAACTGTGAGAGACAGAATGTGAAAAAAAATCCAGGAATTCACATTGTAGGATTTTTAAAGAATTTATTTGTAAATTATGGTGGAAAATAAGTACCGGTATTTGGTCAATAACAAAAATTCAACTCAATACTTTGTAATATAACATTTGTTGGCAATAACAGAGGTCAAACGATTACTATAGGTCTTTACCAGGTTTGCACACACAGTAGCTGGTATTTTGGCCCATTCCTCCATGCAGATCTTCTCGAGAGCAGTGATGTTTTGGGGCTGTCGCCGAGCAACACAGACTTTCAACTCCCTCCACAGATTTTCTATGGTGTTGAGGTCTGGAGACTGGCTAGGCCACTCCAGGACTTTCAAATGCTTCTTACGGAGCCACTCCTTCGTTGCCCGGGCGGTGTGTTTGGGATCATTGTCATGCTGGAAGACCCAGCCACGTTATATTTTCAAAGCTCTCACTGATGGAAGGAGGTTTTGGCTCAAAATCTCACGATACATGGCCCCATTCATTCTTTCCTTAACACGAATCAGTCGGCCTGTCCCCTTTGCAGAAAAACAGCCCCAAAGCATGATGTTTCCACCCCCATGCTTCACAGTAGGTATGGTGTTCTTGGGATGCAACTCTATTCTTCTTCCTCCAAACACGACGAGTTGAGTTTATACCAAAAAGTTCTATTTTGGTTTCATCTGACCACATGACATTCTCCCAATCCTCTGCTGTATCATCCATGTGCTCTCTGGCAAACTTCAGACGGGCCTGGACATGCACTGGCTTAAGCAGGGGGACACGTCTGGCACTGCAGGATTTGATTCCCTGTCGGCGTAGTGTGTTACTGATGGTAACCTTTGTTACTTTGGTCCCAGCTCTCTGCAGGTCATTCACCAGGTCCCCCCGAGTGGTTCTGGGATTTTTGCTCACCGTTCTCATGATCATTTTGACCCCACGGGATGAGATCTTGCGTGGAGCCCCAGATCGAGGGAGATTATCAGTGGTCTTGTATGTCTTCCATTTTCTGATAATTGCTCCCACAGTTGATTTTTTTCACACCAAGCTGCTTGCCTATTGTAGATTCACTCTTCACAGTCTGGTGCAAGTCTACAATTGTTTTCCTGGTGTCCTTCGACAGCTCTTTGGTCTTGGCCATAGTGGAGTTTGGAGTCTGACTGTTTGAGGCTGTGGACAGGTGTCTTTTATACAAATAACGAGTTCAAACAGGTGCCATTAATACAGGTAACAAGTGGAGGACAGAAGAGCTTCTTAAAGAAGAAGTTACAGGTCTGTGAGAGCCAGAGATCTTCCTTGTTTGAAGTGACCAAATACTTATTTTCCACCATAATTTACAAATAAATTCTTTAAAATTCCTACAATGTGAATTCCTGGATTTCTTTTTCACATTCTGTCTCTCAGTTGAAGTGTACCTATGATGAAAATTACAGACCTCTGTCATCATTTTAAGTGGGAGAACTTGCACAATCGTGGCTGACTAAATACTTTTTTGCCCCACTGTATACATATATATATATTTTATTTTTTTTATTTTTTATATATATGTGTATGTATGTATGTATATGTATGTATACATACATACATACATACATACATACATACCAGTGACGTGCAGTCATGGAAAGAAAAAAAATGTAATATTATATGTTATATGTTATATGTATCCAGTGATTACCGTATTTTCCGCACTATAAGG